>NC_064867.1:40042167-40261991 GCF_024139225.1 Suncus etruscus | reverse complement strand
CACACAGAGATGTTACCAAAAAAGAAAATTACAGACCAATATCGCTGATGAATACAGATGCAAAGATCCTCAACAAAAAACTGGCAAATAGGATTCAATGCCTCATTAAGAAAATCATCCATGGGCCCGGAGAGATAGCACAGCGGTGTTTGACTTGCAAGCAGCCGATTCAGAACCAAAGGTGGTTGGTTCAAATCCCGGTGTTCCATATGGTCCCCCGTGCCTGCCAGGAGCTATTTCTGAGCAGAGAGCCAGGAGTATCCCCTGAGCACCGCCGGGTGTGGCCCCCCCAAAAAAAAAGCCAAAAAAAAAAAAAAATCATCCACTACGATCAAGTAGGTTTCATCCCAGGAATGCAAGACTGGTTTAACACCCATAAATCTATCAACATAATACACAACATCAACAACAAAAAAATAGAAATCACATGTTCATATCAATAAACGCAGAAAAGCATTTGATAAGGTCCAACACCCATTTTTGATCAAAACTCTAAGCAAGATGGGAATGGAAGGAACCTTTCTCAATATAGTTAAGGCTACCTACCACAAGCCAAAGGCAAATATTGTCCTCAATGGAGAAAAACTGGAAGCCTTTCCTCTAAATTCTGGCACAAGACAAGACTGTCCTCTCTCACCACTCCTATTCAACATAGCACTGGAAGTACTTGCTATAGCGATTAGGCAAAAAAAAAAAATAAAATAAAATAAAATATCAAGGGAATCCAGATAGGAAAGGAAGAAGTCAAGCTCTTGCTGTTTGCAGATGACATGATACTCTACCTAGAAAACCCTAAAGTCTCTATGAAAAAGCTTCTAGAAACAATAGACTCATATAGCAAGTTGGCAGGCTACAAAATTAACACAATAAAATCAATGGTCTTTCTATACACCAATAGTAATAAGGAAGAAATGGACATTAAGAAAACAGCCCCATTCACAATAGTGCCACACAAATTCAAATAACTTGGAATCAACTTGACTAAAAATGAGAAGGACCTATACAAAGAAAACTATAAAACTCTACTCCAAGAAATAAGAGAGGGCATGCGGAAATGGAAGCACGTACCCTGCTCATGGATTGGCAGGATTAACATTATTAAAATGGCAATACTCCCCAGATTTAATGTGATCCCTCTAAAGATACCCATGACATTCTTCAAAGAAGTGGATCAGGCACTTTTGAAATTCATTTGGAAAATAAACACCCTAGTATAGCTAAAGTAATCATTGGGAAAAAATATGGGAGGAATTACTTTCCCCAACTTTAAACTGTACTACAAAGCAATAGTTATCAAAACAGCATGGTATTGGAATAAGGACAGGACCTCAGATCAGTGCAATAGACTTGAATACTCAGAGAATGTTCCCCAGACATACAATAAACTAATTTTTGATAAAGTAGCAAGAAATCCTAAATGGAACAAAGAAAGCGTCTTCAACAAATGGTGTTGGCACAACTGGCTAGCCACTTGCAAAAAATTGAACTTAGACTCCCAGCCAACATCATGTACGAAGGTTAAATACAAATGGATGAAAGACCTCGATATCAGATCCGAAAACCATAAGATACATAGAACAACACGTATATAAAACACTCCATGACATTGAGACTAAAGGCATCTTCAAAGAGGAAACTGCACTCTCCAAGCAAGTGAAAGCAGAGATTGACACATGGAAATATATTAAACTGAGAAGCTTCTGCACCTCAAAAGAAATAGCGCCCAGGATACAAGAGTCCCCCACTGTGGAAGAAACTATTCACCCAATACCCATCAGATAAGGGGCTAATCTCCAAAATATACAACACACTGACAAAAATTTACAAGAAAAAAACATCTAATCCCATCAAAAATGGGAAGAAGAAATGGACAGACACTTTGACAAAGAAGAAATACAAATGGCCAAAAGACACATGAAAAAAATGCTTCACATCACTAATCATCAGGGAGATGCAAATCAAAACAACTATGAGGTACCACCTCACACCCCAGAGATTGGCACACATCACAAAGAATGAGAACAAGCAGTGTTGGCGGAGATGTGGAGAGAAAGGAACTCTTATCCACTGCTGGTGGGAATGCCATCTAGTTCAACCTTTATGGAAAGCAATATGGAGATTCCTCCAAAAACTGGAAATCGAGCTCCCATACGATCCAGCTATACCACTCCTAGGAATATACTCTAGGAACACAAAAATACAATACAAAAACCCCTTCCTTACACCTATATTCATTGCAGCACTATTTATCAAGACTCTGGAAACAGCCAAGATACCCTTCAACAGATGAATGGCTAAAGAAACTGTGGTACATATACACAATGGAATATTGTGCAGCCGTTAGGAGAGATGAGGTCATGAAATTTTCCTATACATGGATGGACATGGAATCTATTATGTTGAGTGAAATAAGTCAGAGAGAGAGATAAAGATGCAGAATGGTCTCACTCATCTATGGGTTTTAAGAAAAATGAAAGACATTCTTGCAATAATAACTTTCAGACACAAAAGACAAAAAAGCTGGAAGTTACAGCTCACCTCATGAAGCTCACCACAAACAGGGATGAGTTTAGTTAGAGAAATAATTAAGTTTCGAACTATCCTAATAATGAGAATGTATGAGGGAAATAGAAAGCCTGTCTAGAGTACAGGCATGGGTTGGGTGGGGAGGAGGGAGATTTGGGACATTGGTGATGGGAATGTGGCACTGGTGATGGGTGGTGTTCTTTACATGACTGAAACCTAAACACAACCATGTATGTAATAAAGTTTTATAAATAAAAAAAATTAAAAAATAAAAATACCTTTCTGGGTAGGTATAGTGGGTAAGATGTTTGCCTTGCACATGATCAACCAGATTTCAATCCCCTACATCTCACAAGGTCCCTCAAACATGATGAGGAACAATTTCTGAGTGCAGAACTAGGCGTTAACTCCTGAGTAATGCAGTCTGTGTCCACCCCCAAATATTGACATAAATATTTAAAGTCATGTCTTTAAAAAGTGATGTACCTTTTCCCTAAAGAGTAAACCAAAGTTGAAGGAAGTTCCATGAGTACAATAACTTATGTTATAATATTTCCTCTCCTCAATTTCTATGTAATATTCCCATAGGACTAAGAGGGTCTTGGTACAAGACACACTACACAGAATATACATCCCGAAATCCCATCTCAGGGTGTAAGTTGTCTGCATAATATAGACAGTCAATGCTGCATTTGCCTTCCCACTGTTAGCTCTCCCAGGAAATGCCCATTTAAGAGACCCTACCGGTGTCTTTTCTTTGCTTTTCCTTTATTTTGTGCCACCTCATGAGTCCCAGAAACAATGACCAAGAAAAGTCTCTCCTTAAACTGCAAGACCCTCTCAGCCAATGTAGGCCCCCATCCATTGGGCATAACCCTGAAAACTGCAATTGCAGCCAGAATTCCAAATTGATTTAACCAGATTTCTCCACCACCTTTGTCTTTGATTCTTCCTCCCTATCCCATCATATGCAGAAAACCATAATTCTCTCTGTAATTGGTGCTTTCGCTTAGTAATTTTCCTTCTCTGTTGCTTCCTTCTCATCCTGTCCCTTGATAATAAGATTCCCACTTATCCTTACCTTGTCTAGAGTTTAGCCCAAATTTCTCTCCTCGCCTAAAATCCCAACACAAAGAATCATAGAGAAGCCTTGCCCTGTCCCATTCCTATAGTCCATCTTACTTGTTTAGTAAGAGGGGTGATGTTATTATGAGAGAACTGAACCAAATCTTTCTCCATTAAAGAAAATATTATTTCTAATTTCGGATGGGAAAGTATACCTCTGGAAAGAGGGCATTTTTTATAAATGTGCATGTTAAGTGGGTGGAACTTGTGGCAATTTGATAGTATAGTGGATGGGGCATTTGCCTGGAAGGAAGGAAGGAAGGAAGGAAGGAAGGAAGGAAGGAAGGAAGGAAGGAAGGAAGGAAGGAAGGAAGGAAGGAAGGAAGGAAGGAAGGAAGGAAGGAAGGAGGGAGGGAGGGAGGAAGGGAGGGAGGGAGGGAGGGAGGGAGGGAGGAAGGAAGGGGGGAAGGAAGGAAGGAAGGAAGGGGGAAGGAAGGAAGGAAGGAAGGGAAGGAAGGAAGGAAGGAAGGAAGGAAGGAAGGAAGGAAGGAAGGAAGGAAGGAAGGAAGGAAGGAAGGAAAGGAGGGAGGGAGGAAGGAAAGGGAGGGAGGGAGGGAGGAAAAGGAGGAAGGGAAGGAGGGAGGGAGGGAGGGGGAAAGAGGGAAGGAGGGAGGGAGAGAGGGAGGGAGGGAAAAACTAACAACTTAATGGTGATTTTCAACATTTCTGGCTCAGGATACATTTGGCACTTTCCCACGTCATCTTTTGTGGACTTCTGTCTCTGTATACTCACTGAGAATCTTATGCAGGAAGTACAAGAAGTAGGTAGCAAATATGTGTTGATAAGTCTGAGAGCTGCAAAGCCTTTCAGCTGGCACAGATCGTATAAATGCACATTTTATATTCATGGAAAGAAAAGACTTGCATTGTTTAGGAAGATTCCTAACAAGATTTAAAGAGCAAACAAACGTATTTCTGGCTTTGTACAAAGTAACTGAAAATTTCTGTTAATGGAAGCATCCTGCTTAATGTAAAATTTGTTATCTGTTTTTCTTTGTTGAGGAACAAGCTTATTCTCCCCTGTAGACACCAAATTTTTGGATCGTATTTAAACAATACACTCTAGACACAAAAATAAAACAGAAAATCAAGCATAGGGTTATAGGGACATAAAAGGAATGGAAAAGCTCTTTCCTGGACCAAAGACATCATAATTCCACTAGCTATCAAGTCAATGGGGTGTTAAAGACAGGGCAGTCAAAGTTCTTGGGTTCTAAAAATTATCATGAAATTCAGTATCCAATCCACTAAACCACTTATTCTGGACTGTCCCTTAGTAAAACCTTTTGTAAGCTACAAAAACCCATTTATATTTTATTTCCCCCACAGTAACCAAAATATTCGATGTAAGTGTCTAATATACTTTCTGTAATAGATAGCACTACTATCTTGGATTTAGTTAATGGGTTATCTAAAGATCTCACACACTACTTATTTTGATGAGTGGTTTTTTAAAAATGATAATTGATCCATTCAGAAAATTTACTAATCTACATGAAATGTTACTGCCTTTCTCTATGTGTTCTGAATAAAATCACATTTTATAGAAGACAGGCATTTCTGCATAAATTGGTTAAATGAGAGTATTTGGCAAATCAATGATTTTATAGAAATGTAATCTACATGCCATATAATTTATATATTCAAAGTGTAAAATTCAGTCGCTTTTATTTTAGTCATACAGTCATATTACCACCACCATAACCAATTTTAAAAGAGTTTCATCATCTTCCAAATAAATCCCATAACCCGTTTCCCTCTTTCCTTTGTTCCCTGGCTATTACCAACAGTTCTGTCTCTGCAAATTTGACTAATTAGTAGAAGAATAAAATATGTGATTCTTTATGATTGGCTTCTCATATTTTATATACTGTTTATCCAGATTGTCAAATAGATCTATAGATACTTAGCTCCTTTCTGTTGACAAATTATATCCTATTTATGGATATATTATATTCTATGTGTCTTCTCATCTACTGTTGGACATAGAAGATGTTCCCTCAGTGAAGCTATGATGAATCATGCCTTATTGAATATCTGTGTACAAGTCATGAGTAGAGAAACATCTGAATTACACTTGGGTTCATACCTAGGCATGTAATTACAGATTCATATGGTATCTACAAACTTACTACGCCATTTCATATTCCTATCAGCATCACATGAGAGTTCCAATTGTCTATGAGAAGTTTTAAATTTAGGAAGCTGTGTTCAATATGTGAACAGATGTTGAAATAAAATTTGAAATAGGCACTTAATATCTTAAGAAATAACATGTTTCTAGTGATCCCAAGAGCACAGCAATTTAAAAAATGTTTGCACATCTATGTTCACTGCGGAGCCATCTACAATAGTCAAGATCTGGAAACAACCCAAGTGAACAATAATAAATGAGCATATGAAGATGGGGTATTGAAACACAAAGGACCAGTACTTTGCTGTAAATGGAAGGAAGGAAGGAAGGTAGGAAGGAAGGAAGGAAGGAAGGAAGGAAGGAAGGAAGGAAGGAAGGAAGGAAGGAAGGAAGGAAGGAAGGAAGGAAGGAAGGAAGGAAGGAAGGAAGGAAGGATCTCTAAAGGATCTTGAAATATGAACTTTTGCTACAATTTAGAAGGAACTAAGGTGTCCATATCAGTGAAATAATCCCAAAGGAGACTAACAAATGACAATTAACTGACTCCTGTGTGTAATAGAAAGAAACACAGCAAGGGAACAGACCTGCCTTGCCAACGGCCCAACTTCAGTGTTTCACAAGGCATCTGCAAAGACAACAAACCAACAAAAATTCTAAGTAGATCAATTTGGAGGTTGAAAACTCTAGGGTCTTCTGAGAATAGGGGTGCACAGCCTTACCCCACTGGACACTATATTTTCAGTAGTCCCAGCAACCACATCCACATACATTACATAGCCACTGTCATGTGCAATCATTAGCCTCTTTCTATAGATCCTGGTGCTGTGCAACACCTCCAAATTCCTCAATACTGACAGCCCAGTAGTATTCTACTGAAAGTTATGCAAAAGTAGCATTATTTACTAAGCTCAGTAAACAAAAACAACACAGAATGTTCCATTAACAACAGCTTAGTAAAACCCTCAAACAATGAATTGATGATTCCATTGTGAGATAGAAAAAATTTTTATAACTTTTTTAAAGAAGTGTTTTTCAATAATTACATTAGCCATCTAGTTGTAACAAGCAATGTAAACCAAATTATTTTGTGCCTACTAATGAGATAGGTGTGCGCTGGGGGGGTAAAAATGGGATAATGGTGTAAGGAATGTTACACTAGTGGACGGATGTTGGGACATTGAATGCCTGAAACAACTGTATTATGAACAACTTTGTAAACAATGGTGTTTAAATAAAAGTATTTTTATAAAGGAGGGGAATAGACCATGTCTACTAAAAACAAATACTACTTTGGCCACAGGACAAAGGGAGGTGAGAGAAAAAAGGAAGGACAGTGATGGAGGGGAGAGGCATGTGTAGAAACAGTATGTCCCTTAAAATAAGAATTTATAGTCTGGTAAACTAATTTTACATCACTAAATTAATTTTTTAAGAAAGAGTGTGCATCCAAACAACATAGTTTAAGAACTTTGAAGATCTCTGTCTCCACTCAATTCTAACTTTCTCCCTATAAGATGAGTTGCTGCATTGGCTAAAAAAAAAAAAAAAAAAACATTTGGCTAAACAAAGGAAGCTGCACCAAGGGGCTTTATTTTCCAAATAAATGTTTGTACAAAATTACAAAAGACTATGCCCTCTGATTCTGTGGTCAACAACTTGTACTTCCAGGTTATGTTGTCAGTTACAGAGCTATCTCCATATTTAGTATCTGTTCGCTGTGATGAAAATTATTATTATTCATGTAAGCCAACAAACATGCGCACGCACACACACACACACACACTGCTCATTTCCACCTCTTTATCTCCAGTTTCCTCCATCTCAATGCTTCTATGATAAGATATATATGTTCTACTTCACTATTATAGGAAGAACATGTTGTATATATCGAACACACAGAATGATCTCAAGAGGTCTGATCTTTAAAAAAAATATGCTTTCTTTTATTTGACAGGGAAACAAATTTCTCTAAGCTAGCTTCTTCTTTAGAAAGTGAATGCAGTTCCTTTTTCTTCTGTCCACGTAGCCAATGAAATTGCAGACACCAATGGAAATCTTCCTTTGAAAAGAACATTCTGTCCAGGAGATCCAGAGTTAGCCTCCAATCTTAAAGCGGAAGAACATTACGAGGTGTATGTCTCTTTTATGATCACAGTCTAGATGTTTGGGAGACTTTCCGAGACTCTGATTCATGTCTGTCTTCAGCTCAAGGAAATGTTCCTCCGTGATTTATTTAAGATGCCTCCATCACAATCTCTGCAGCCCTTGTTACTCACTTGCTGAATTGCCCGTGTCTGACTCCTGAGTTGTTTATCTTTTCAACCCTGAATTTCATATGTTTATCAATTGAATCTATGTCTTGCAGAATGTCTTCCTCTTGATGCTTCCGGGCACTCATTTAAAGTCTCTAGTGACTGCCTCTTTTCCTTTATGTCTTCATTGGAAGACTGTAGATTGTAAAGAGTGTGTTGGCTAGGGTGGAATATTCTCAAGTTTGCTAGTGTTCTCTACTTCAAACTGTGTTTTCCAGCATTCTCCTCTGCAAGGGGCCACATCTCCTTGGAAAAAAATGATTATCCTCCTTGCTTGCAAAATCCAAGTCTGATTTCTGATCTCAGTGCCAGCTCAAATGCCAACCAAGCAAGCTGACTGCAGACCCCAACCTCTCAAGGCAGCAGGAGTCAGCTCTCTGGGATTTGCTTTCTCAGATACAAAACTATATACTGCTGGCCTCTATCACAAAGTCCTGTGAATCACGTATCTGAGGATACGACAAAAGTTTCCCATGTGCCTGTGACCATGGTCCCTCTCCCTGCTCATTATTCACAATTTAAATTCAGGGAACATGGGTACCTGTTTTCCAATCTAGGAAATCATGCACCCTCACTATTCTCCTCCCTGCAGCCTCACCTTTCTCACTAGCTCAGTAAGAGGTAAAACTAATATGAATTATAATCTAAAAATCTCCAGCACCATACACTGCACATGTAAGTTCTTGGAGGGGTCCCTAGCATCACACATGCTAAAAGAAAATCCACTAAGTTGTGATTTGCAACTGATGTATGTTGAGGTCAAGATGAATATAATCCAGGCTAGACACATGATTCTGTCTTTTTATTACATTCATTCTCTATTATTATAGCTTACCTTATTTTGAGAGCCATGCCCAGAAGTGCTCAGGGAGAACTGAGCACCTCTGTTCAGTAGTGACCCCTGGAATGCTCGGTGGACTCTATGCAATGATGGGAATCAAACTGGGGTCAGCTGCAGGCAAGTAAGTGCCTTACCTTTGACACTAACTCCTGTCCCTTTTTAATGATTTTAAAATAAATAAAAGTGGAAGCATTTGGGGGTTGCTTGAAGAGTTGGCATCTCCCTGAAATTGGAACTAATGGGAAGTGGGTAGGGGTCACTCTCTGGGGTACTGAAATCATGAAATCACTGTAGGGGAACGAGAAATGACAGTGCTTTCCATTCCTCAGCAGGAACAGATCTGCAGAGGGAACCTGGCAGAAGACCCAGGACATACACGTCTGACATAAGAATCTTTAGAACCCCAGAATCTCCTCAAAGTATCACAACTAGGAGGTGGTCATATATAGGGCACAGAACATGTGGAGGAGATAGATGGGGTCGATGCCAAAGGGAGGCTTTGTGGGGGTTGTGGACACATGCCTTTAGTCAGTTACCAAAAATCATACTTTCAGAGTGAGAGAGTTTTACTCCACACAGATTTTAAGCTATTCCAGCAATAAAAGCACTTCATATTTGTGCTCAACAACTGGTAGCCACACTTTCTAGTAAGCTTGCCCACCAGGACGGGAATTACCAAAGAGATTCTGGGGCCCTCCTATTTGAACTCTTTGTATTTATTACCAATTTTAATCCAGAACTAAGGTGGGCTTTGAGGTCAGCAAAAGCCCAACCTAACTCATAATAGAGGGTATGAAGTTAGCACAAACCCAAACAGACTCACAACAGGTGAGTGTAAAGTCAACACAAGTCCAGACTGACCCATATCAAAATGGCAGACAAAGTCAACAAAAGCTCAGATGGAACCACAACAAATTGGGGTGTGAAGTCAACATAAGCTCAGACTGATCCATAAGAGGGAGGGTGTGAGGGCTAACATAATCACAGACTGACTTGCAACCACAGCTGGTGTCAGCTGTCCACACATACTCATATTACAGCTCATTTTCTGCTTGGGCAGAGAGAAGGAAATTATTCATTTGTCTTTGCTATAAATAATTAACCTCATTATTTATGAAAAATCAGAATGCTGGCTTTTCAAAAGCACACGACACTTCCTCGAAGAGTCCCGGGTATTTATCTCTTGTGTCTTGCTAACTATTAAAAGCTGCTCATAACACTTATTAGTGTCACTAGGGAGAAGAAGCCCTAATTCGTCATCATTCCACATGATTTATAGGGAGATGGAAAGGGGGGGCTTTGCCATTCATAGAACAGGAAATGCTCAATAAATCTTGCTGCGAAGATTTCCATCCACATGGCCCTCTTCAGGACTTAGCTGAAGGGAATGGTCCTCTGCGCTGGATACATGGAATCTCATGGATCTGTTTGGCCTTGAATTGAGGCATCAAGAGATTTCACCTCAGAGTCTTGTCTTTTGTTCTCTACTTCAATTGTTGGGCAAAGAACCCTCTTTTCACTCAAACAAATAAAGCTACCAAAGGGCTTGAGCCATAGTACAGTGTGTAAAGAGACTTGCCTTACATGCAGCCTACCCACATTTGATCCCCAGGGTCCAATACAGTCCCTTGGGCACCACCAGGATTTCTGAGTGCAGAGCCTAACCCTGAGCTGTGACTCCTACCAAAAAATACTCATCTACCATCCTGTGTTGGTTGGGGCAAGACAGGTAACCACCCCTAGAATCTAGCTCTGGACACCCCAACAGATATGGGTTCAAATTCAATCTGCTGCTCTGTATATTAGTAATGACTGATCCTGAGGGAATCTCAGTTCTCTCATAAATCTTCACTGTCCATCACTGTCGTGACCACTCCCTCCATAGCCATCCCTGGTCCATCCTGAGCTAGTACCTCTGATATTTACAGCAGGACACCCTAGGCCACCAGATCTGGAAGTTCAATCAGTGAGGTTCAGCCAGGATAGTGTCATCCCCCTACAGTGACATGCCCGATGTCTTGTCCTGGTGCCCACAATTCTTTTCCTTTCTCTTTAGACATTTCTCTGCTAGGAATTCCACCTCAAATCTTCTTCCCAGTCAGGTCTTCAACAAATGTTTATGATTTTCTCCATCATCATGACATCTACCAAATGGGACATTTTTCTTGGTATAGCCCCATAGGAGGAAATGCATTTACAAGAGTGTAGAGACATCTCTTCTGTCTGCACCCAGAATAGAACTTGTGTCCCTTGTGTCCCCATCAACACTGGTGCCTGTCCACCTATACCCTCTGGCCCTCCTTTGTTCTAGAGTTCTGTGATTCTGACAACTTAATTTTTTTGTCTCATATTCTTTTTCTGTGATGTTTTGTCAAACTCAATCCTTATCAGGGCTCTATTGCACTGTCCTCAGCTCTTGCCATCTGTGCTGGGAACAGAAGTTCCTTTCCAGGCCAACCCACCCACAAACCCCTTACAACCCCCATCTGCACTTCTATCTGGACCAGAAGAGGAGGCAACTCTTATGTATTTAGCTTCCAACGTCAGGTTTCTCCAGACCTTTTCAGGGGCCCCCACCTGCAACCCACCTCTGCTTCATCTACCATGTCATGGGGTGCCAACAGATGAAACTAAAGGATTCACAGGATTTTCCAGTACAAGTAGCCTAAAAAGCCTAAAAAGTTTCAGAAGAACATAAACTAGGAAGGAGCCTGTGAGTCTTCCAGGAGGACCTAGACTGACAGTAGAAAGCAGAAAATCTATTTGAACTGCTTAGGAATTTGAGGCTCAGGGGGTCCTTTCCCAGTACCTCCCCTCGGAGCAGGCTTCTGGATCTGCAGACTCTCCTTTGTCCCTCTGTCTGCTTCCCACCAGAACATCATCCCCAACCCAGCCAGGGTCTCAAAGCTCAGTACTGCCTTCAGTCCTAGGCTTTTGCTTCTCTCCCCTGGCCATTTTTCCAATGTGTTTTTCAGATTTCCCATGCTATAGAAGGGCTGAAAGCAACCTGTCTCACTTAGTGAACTGGCCTGGGAAGCAAAATTGAAGTCATGTTTTGTTTTATTTTGAGCCATGCCTGGCAATGCTCAGGGTTTAGTTCTTGCTCTGTACTCAAGCATCACTCCTGGCAGGGTTCAGGGCATATGTGGTACCATAGCAGGCATTCTGTTTGCTTTTCGCTGCCTCCAGCTCCTGAAGTCAATCTTTTATGCCCTTTTTTAAGCAACAAAAATCGCAACTATTTCCTTACAGATATAAAATCCTTGGTATTTCACAACAAGACTCTTAAAAATCATTTACAGGGGTCGATAAAAAGTAATTTCTCAAAAGTCTTTATGGTGTCCTAAGTTTTATGATGTTGTCTACTTTTTTATGTCTTACTTTTAAGAGATTATCTTATCTCAATCTATACTAGCAATTCTCGGGCAAATAAAACTCTCACTGCAAATTGAACAGATTGGGTTCCATTCAAATGCTCCCTGGCAGATCTTGGCAATTACCCAGAAATGACAAGAAATGGTCAAAAAAATATTAAGGATACAGTAATGTGTAGTCTGGATTTTATATGGAGATTTTTTTGGTAACCCTTTTCTAACCTTTAGTTTCCTTTTCATCCAGGGCACTGGAATAGACCCACTCAGTTCTAGAAACTTCAGTGAACAACCAGGACTAGAATCATAAAGACAGTAATGGCTGTGGAATCCACTGAGGGCAGAAGCATCAACCTGGCAGCAATGAGAAATTATGGCCGCATTCTGACATGTTAACAGTGAAATGGCATGTATAAAAGCACTTCACTCCAGGCCTGCTCCCCGTCCCAGGAGGTTTTAAAGTGTCCATCATCATTTATATTTAAGGTACCCTTAGCAGAGCTGCAAAAGAGAAAGTGTTAAGTAATAGGACCATCTCAATGATCAATAGCATGGGGCACAATTTTTTAATCTTGCCCGTGATCACTTTCTGTGGGGAATGGTCCTATCCAAGCCTCATGCTCCTGGAAGAAATAAGCCTCCTCTTTCCTTCCGTTTCTCATCTTTCTAAGAATGACTTTACTCCCAACAGGGCTCTTTTCTGCTACTTATGGTTTAATTTGCTTGGCCATTCCCAATGGCGATTTGCTGACAAATCAATACATCTTACCAGGACCAGGGGGGGCCTGAGGACAGAGACTTGTGACATTAATGCCATTGGAAGGGCATTTACCCTTTCCTGGGCAGGCTCCATATGCACAAATGTGATCCTTGTAACAAACCTCTGGAGTAGGTGATTCGGTAGTTTTTTACTTCTGGTTTTAGGTTTCTCAGGGCCTCATCTGGCTGAGCTCAGAATTCGCTCCAAGTGATGCCCAGAGTGAACCAATGTCAGCTTCATTCAAGGTAAGTGCCTTAACCCCTGTGCTCTCTCGAAGCTTGGAGTAGGTGCTTTGAGTGCTTCCATTTTTCAAATGACACTGAGGCAGGGAGTTTCACGGAAATCCTGTTATTCTATCACAAAGCAAAGTATGCTCAAGAAATAGGGCATTATTCCACCGTTAATTAAAAAGGAAAGAACGGACTCTGGAATGATGATGCTTTGCTCGGTAAGGAAGTAGATACCACTTGAAGGACTTGAAGGCCATCATCAAGCAGAATACAATGGAACCTTCCAGCATCAGAAAGCAGGCCCACCTCAAGCATTCTCACAGTATCTCTGAAGAGGGGACCCAATCATTGGTGAGGGTCTACCAATTAAGGATGGGGTGGGATAGAACGAAATGTACCGTGTGTGCATTTCTAGCATCACCACCCTCATAAGAACATAGAAAACTTATTCTACTGAAAAGTCAACCTCAAGCCTCATCCCTGGTTATGAATAGTATTTCCCATTTACATATTTACACGATGACAGCCTAGACCTAAGGGTAAAGAGTTTTCCACTCTCTGGGCCTGGAGTGATAGATAGCATAGTGGTAGAGCATTTGCTTTGCACACAGCTGAACCAAGGTGGACCTAGGTTCGATCCCCAGTGTCCCATATGGTCCCCCAAGCCAAGAGCGATTTCTGAGAGCATAGCCAGGGGTAATCCCTGAGCATCACCAGGTGTGGCCCAAAAACCAAAAAAAAAAAAAAAAAAAAAAGTTTTAAGTCTCAATTTTTGTCACTCTGGCTTTACTATTGTG
This sequence comes from Suncus etruscus, assembly GCF_024139225.1. NCBI lineage: Eukaryota > Metazoa > Chordata > Mammalia > Eulipotyphla > Soricidae > Suncus > Suncus etruscus. Next base: position 40,247,895 of record NC_064867.1, on the reverse strand, counting down.
ACTTTACACTAGAATTTTAAATCAGAAAACAAACACATTCAGCTTCATTCCATTTGCCTTCACAATGCTTTGTTGATTGGGGTACCCATGAACTTTAGAATTGATTTTCCAGTTTCTTCAAAGAATGCTTTTGGAATTTGCGTGAAGCAACCTCTCTAGCAGTGCTCGGCATCCAGTTCTATCTTCACAATCTTCAATCTCAAGATGTAGGTTTAATCATCAGTGGTCAAGCCCCGAAATGCAATGGTGGTTGGCTATGGGGTGCTGAAGGTGAGATTTTAGGGGATCCATCATACAAGGCATATACTCTACCACTGGGAATAACCATCAGCTCTGCCTTCAGTATTTTGAAGAGATTGTATTGAGACTAAATATAACTTTTGGCAGTATCTAAAATATTAATTCTCATTCATTGATAGTGAGCATCTGTTTATTTGTATGTGGCTTTGACTGTTTCAAAATATAAACATGAAAGTACATGTCACATCTATGTATTCAAATATACATATCTGAAGTCATATGTACAAGATATGTATTACAGCAAGACACTGGAAATAGTCTAAGCATTTGTCATTAAAAGATTGCTGGGTCGTGACTGGAGATGTGGCACAGAGCAGTAAGGCATCTGCCTTGCTGATGCTAGCCTAGGATTGACCACAGTTTGATCCCCCAGCATCCCATATGGTCCTCCAAGCCAGGAGCAATTTCTGAGCGCATAACTGGGAGTAACCCCTGAGCATCACCGGATATGGCGGAAAAAAATTGCTGGTCAATTATATTACACATATAATGAAATAATTCTCTTTTTTTTTTTTTCAAAAGATGAAGAAATCTATAACTACTGAAATGGAAAAATTCTCATAGATACTTCATTACATTTCAAAAGTGAGGGCAAGATAGTCTGATGTGCAGTTCTCGGTAAGCTAAATTACTGTCTTTGAAAATAAACAATATAAGCAAATACGAATACTCCACGAGTCACTAAAGTCATTATTCAAGGGGTTCAAAGAAAAAGTCTGGATCCATCAGGTCAATGGACCCCTTGGGGGAAAGTACAGTCTGAGTCACACAGGAATAAAACACCTAAACCTTTTCTCTTTATCCTTGGGTTTATGGGAATTTCTTGGGCACTATGTTTTTTTGTTTTGTTTTGTTTTCTTTCGAGAATATTTCTTTTTTTTATATTAACATAGCTTTTATTTTGATCATAGTGGCTTACATATTGTTGACAATAATATTTTAGGTACATATTTACATAAAATCAGGGGGGATTCCCATCACCGGTTTGTCCTCCCTACTCCTCCGTTTTTGTCCTACCACCCATATCCTCTTCCCTCACCCCCAGGGCTGCTAGAATATGTGGTCCCCTCTATACCTATCCTATTACTTCGTAGTCTTGCACCTGTTTGGTCCTGATGCCTCCCTTATTTCCCCCCTCTAATTTGGGAGGCAGGAGTAGGTAGTTCAAGTTATGTGGTTTTGTTTGAAGAGGAGAAAAGTAATAAACTGGGGTAAAAGTCTAATAAGCCGAAAATAAATGGAATTCTTCTAGAGGCTCTCGTCATCGGTTTGAGAGACGAAGGAGAAAAAGAAGGTGAAACACTCCACCACTATGAAAAGAAGTGTCAAATATCTATTAAGGATTCCAACAATAACGCTAAGCACCACAAAAACAAAACAAAACAAAACAAAACAAAACAAACAAACAAACAAACAAAAAAACGCCATGGTCTTGAGATAAGCAACATGGCAGAGCACATAAAGAGGGAAAAGAAGGGGCCGGAGAGAGCACTCTACTTTTTGTAGGAATTCCCAAGCTATATTAACTTGCAATATAAATTCTGTCTAGAAAATTTAAAAAAAAAAAACTCTGATTAATGCTGTGTGATGGGATTATAAAAATGTTATTTTATTTTCCTATGTTCTAAACTAAATGTATATGCATGTTCATGTAGGCATCATTATTGTAAACACTAAAAGCTTTATTGATAAATATATTTTACATGTGATAATTATAATGGTCTAGGTTGGAAAAAATTATCATTTTCAGTACTAATTGAAAGGAAGTTTGAATAACTGCACTTCAGAGAAAACCAGAGGTCCGACTCAGGAAATTGTTCAGAAACAAAAATGAAAATCAGAATGATAAAGTGTAGATAGTTTCGGAAGATAGCAATCTTTAATATGAATACACCTAACAGCAGAATATTGAATTATAGGAGACAAGAAAGATAAAACTGCAAGGGGAGAAAGACAAACCTACTGTGATTCTTGGAGATGTCAGATAGCTCTTTTGGTAAGTGACAGATCAAGAAAACAGAAAATCGGCTCCCTGTGTGTGACACCAGGCGGGGAAAATCCGCAAAAGTACACCGGCCCAGTGGGGCCCAACTGTGAAAAACTGTGAGTGTGACCTGTCTATGTCTCTCTACTGTCCTCTTGCGTGAAACTCTTGCGAGTGGGGCAAAAAGAGGCTCCAGCAGAGCACGGCCGCTCCGCTTCGCTACGCGGCCGTGCACTCTTTCTAAGGAAAGAACTCCATTGCAACAAGAAGGAAAAATCACACTAAGAACGGCGCTATAACACAGAAACAAACATTTCTCTCCGGACTGTCTTCTCTGTTGCATGCTCGGGCCTAAGATTTGACCCAGTGTGAGGCTTCATCCACGGAGGACTCCCCTACCTTAGAGGCAAGTCAGCCCATCCAGAAAGGGAGGAGCCAGAGGAGTGTGCTGCCTGCATCATATAGACAATGAATACCACCACAACACGTAGAAAAACCCACAATACAAGTGTGACAATGGGGAAACAATGCAGGCCAGCATCAGACATAGAGAATGAAGATGACAATTCTGAGGACCAGATAATGACCAACCAACTAATCAACCTCTCAGATAAGGACTATAGACTAGCAATATGGAAGATGCTCAATGGACTCCAAGAAACCATGGATCGAGTTGAACAGAACACTAATAAGAACCAAGAAAATATGAAGACAGAAATCACAAAACTCCAAACTGAAAAAACATGTCAACTAACAGGACTGAAAAAGTCAGTAAACGAAGTGAATGACAAAATGGATAAGCTCTGGGACAGGGTATCAGAAGCTGAGAATAGACGTGGTGCTGTGGAAGATGAGATGCATAACAATTCCATACAGCAGGAAAGATTGGACAAAAAACTTAAAGCAAATGAGCAGACAATGGAAAAATTAGTCAAAGAATGGGAACAGATGAAAATAGAAGTCTATGATAAGATCAACAGAAACAACTTAAGAATCATTGGAGTCCCAGAGACCCAGGAAGAAAATCTCCAGGAAGAATCAACGGTCAAGAACATCATTAAAGAGAAACTTCCAGAGCTAAAGAATATATGTGATCAAATCCTGCATGCCTGAAGAGTACCAACCAAAAGAGACCCAAGAAAAACCACCCCAAGACACATCCTAGTCACAATGACAAATCCCACAGATAGAGACAGAATTCTGAAAACAGCAAGATCAAAAGGGGAAATCACGTTCAAGCAAGCTTCCCTGAGATTTACAGCAGACCTGTCACCAGAAACACTCAATGCCAGAAAGCAGTGGTGGGATATTGTGACAAGACTGAATGAAATGAATGCTTCACCCAGAATACTATACCCAGCAAAACTCACTTTCCGGTTTGATGGAAGAATACATGGTTTCACAGACAAAAAACAGCTCAGAAACTTCACAGACACAAAACCAGTCTTAAGAGAAAAACTGAAAGACCTAATCTAAGACAAGACTACCCAAAAGACACACCAAATTTTGAAATAAAGATGGCGTTAAATCCCAGGACAATTCTTTCTCTCAACGTCAATGGACTAAATGCACCAGTTAAGAGACATAGAGTGGCTAAATGGATCAAAAAACTCAATCCAACCTTCTGCTGCCTACAAGAAACGCACATGAATAGTCAGAACAAACATAGACTCAAAATAAAAGGCTGGAGAAAAATTGACTCTGCTGTCCTGCATTTTCGGCCTGATTTCACCCTTGGTGCGGCTCATCAGCCAGCCTGCCTTCCTGTGAACTTTCTGGGGAGTCTGCCTTCCCGTGAGCCTTCCTTGGAGGTGAGCTGACACGCCCAGAAAGGGAGGAGCCACCGAACTCTGATGGATCTCAGATGCCAGCACCCTTCTGCCTCTCTACTCTGCTGTCCTGCATTTTCGGCCTGATTTCACCCTTGGTGCGGCCCATCAGCCAGCCTGCTTTCCTGTGAGCTTTCCGGGGAGTCTGCCTTCCCATGAGCCTTCCGTGGAGGTGAGTCGACACGCCCAGAAAGGGAGGAGCCACTGAACTTCGCTGGATCTCAGATGCCAGCATCCTTCTGCCTCTCTACTCTGCTGTCCTGCATTTTTGGCCTGATTTCATCCTGGGTGCGGCCCATCTGCCAGCCTGCCTTCCTGTGAGCCTTCCGTGGAGGTGAGTCGACACGCCCAGAAAGGGAGAAGCCAGAGGAGCACGGTTGCTCCGCTCCCCTTCGCAACGGTGCACAGCATTTAGCCAATGAATACAATCACAACACGTAGAAAAACACGCAGTACTAGTGTGACAATGGGGAAACAACATGGGCCAGTGCCAGACATAGAGAATGAAGATGGCAACTCTGATGACTTGAACATGATCAATCACCTAGTCAGTCTCTCAGATAAGGAGTTTAGAGTTGCAATATGGAACATGTTCAAAGAACTCAAACAAAGTATAGAAGAGAAAACTAAAAAGAATCAGGAGAATATGAAGATAGAAATGAGAAAACTCCAAACGGAAATTTCAGATCAAATAACAGGTCTGAGAAACTCAGTAGATGAATTGAAGAAAAACATGTTTGAGATTTCCCACAGGTTAACAGCAGCTGAGGATAGAATCAGTACACTGGAAGATGAGATACATAAAAATTACATACAGCAGAAGAAATTGGAAAAAAAGCCTCAAAGCAAATGATCAAACAATGGAAAAATTACTCAAAGAATGGGAACAGATGAAAATAGAAGTCTATGATAAGCTCAACAGAAACAACTTAAGAATCATTGGAGTCCCAGAGACTCAGGAAGAAAATCCCCGGGAAGAATCAACAGTCAAGAACATCATTAAAGAGAAACTACCAGAGATAATGAATACATGTGATCAAACCCTGCATGCCCGAAGAGTGCCAACTAAAAGAGACCCCAGAAAAAAACACCCCAAGACACATCCTAGTCACAATGACGAATCCCATAGATAGAGACAGAATTCTGAAAGCAGCAAGATCGAAAAGAGAAATTACATTTAAGGGAACATCTTTGAGATTTACTGCAGACCTGTCACCAGAAACACTCAAGGCCAGAAGGCAGTGGTGGGACATAGTGACAAAACTCAATGAAATAAATGCTTCGCCTAGAATACTGCACCCAGCAAAACTCACTTTTAGGTTTGAAGGAACAATACATAGTTTCACAGACAAACAACAGCTCAAAAACTTCACAGACTCAAAACCATTCTTAAAAGAAAAACTGAACGGCATACTTTAAGACAAAGCTTACCAACAGACACACCAAACTTTAATATAAAGATGGCACTAACTCCCAGGACAATTCTTTCTCTCAATGTCAATGGACTAAATGCACCAGTTAAGAGACACAGAGTGGCTAAATGGATCAAAAAAACTCAATCCAACCTTCTGCTGCCTACAAGAAACGCACCTGAATAGTCAGAACAAACATAGACTCAAAATAAAAGGCTGGAGGAAAATCATCCAAGCAAACAACACCCAAAAAAAAGCAGGAGTGGCCATATTAATATCAGATGATGCAAACTTTATACTTAGGAAAGTAGTAAGGGACAAAGATGGACATTTTGTATTAATCAAGGGATATGTACAGCAGGAAGAAATCACCCTCCTAAACATATATGCACCGAATGAGGGTCCAGCAAAATATTTAATACAACTGTTGACAAATCTGAAAAATAATATCAATAACAACACAATAATTGTGGGAGACCTCAACACGGCATTGTCAACACTAGACAGGTCAACCAGACTGAAACCCAACAAGAATATACTAGACCTGAGGAGAGAAATGGAAGTAAGAGGCCTAGTAGATATATACAGGACACTCCACCCCCAGAGGCCTGGATACACATTTTTTCTCTAATGTACATGGGACATTCTCTAGGATAGACTACATGTTAGCACACAAAACATATCTCCATAATATCAAGAGGATAGAAATTTTGCAGGCTGCCTTTGCTGACCACAAAGCCCTGAAATTATATATAAACTACAAAGGGACACAGAAGAAAAATTTTAACACCTGGAAGTTAAATAGCCTCATACTGAATAATCAGTGGGTCCGAGATGAAATCAAAGAGGAAATCAAAACCTTCCTGAAAACAAATGACAATGGAGAAACAATTTATCAGAACCTATGGGACACAGCAAAAGCAGTACTGAGAGGAAAATTTATAGCTTTGCAAGCACACATCAGGAAAGAAGAAGGGGCATACCTGAATAGCTTAATGACGCAGCTCATAGAATTAGAAAGTGCTCAACAAAAGGATCCAAAAATAGGGAGGCAGAAGGAAATAACAAAGCTGAGAGCAGAAATCAATGAAGTGGAAACCAGAAAAACCATCCAAAAGATCAACGAAAGCAGAAGTTGGTTCTTTGAAAAAATAAACAAGATTGATAGACCACTGGCAAAACTAACAAAGAAAGAAAGAGAGAGAAACTTGATAACTCGTATTAGGAATGAAAAAGGAGAGATCACTACTGATATGGTAGAGATTCAAAGGGTAATCAGAAACTACTTTGAGAAACTCTATGCCACTAAAAATGAAAACCTGGCAGAAATGGATAAATTTTTGGAATCTTATAATCTTCCACGATTGAATGAAGAGGATGTAGCATATCTAAACACACCCATTACTATTGAGGAAATTAAGAAAGTAATCAAATGTCTGCCCAAAAACAAAAGCCCAGGCCCAGATGGATTTACTAATGAATTCTTTCAAACCTTTCAAGAGGAACTACTACCAATCCTGGCAAGACTCTTTCATGAAATTGAAAAAACAGGAAAACTTCCAAATAGCTTTTATGAAGCCAACATTACCTTGATACCTAAACCAGACAGAGATGCTACGAAAAAAGAAAATTACAGACCAATATCGCTGATGAATGCAGATGCAAAGATCTTCAACAAAATCCTGGCAAATAGGATTCAATGCCTCATTAAGAAGATCATCCACTACGATCAAGTAGGTTTCATTCCAGGAATGCAAGGCTGGTTTAACATCCGTAAATCTATCAACATAATACACAACATCAACAGCAAGAAAAATAAAAATCACATGATCATATCAATCGACGCAGAGAAAGCATTTGACAAGGTCCAACACCCATTCTTGATCAAAACTCTCAGCAAGATGGGAATGGAGGGAACCTTTCTCAATATAGTTAAGGCCATCTACCACAAGCCAGAGGCAAATATTGTCCTCAATGGAGAAAAACTGAAAGCCTTTCCTCTAAATTCTGGCACAAGACAAGGCTGTCCTCTCTCACCACTCCTATTCAACATAGCACTGGAAGTACTCGCTATAGCGATTAGGCAAGAAAAGGATATCAAGGGAATCCAGATAGGAAAGGAAGAAGTCAAGCTCTCACTGTTTGCAGATGACATGATACTCTACTTAGAAAACCCCAAAGACTCTATCAAAAAGCTTCTAGAAACAATAGACTCATATAGCAAGGTGGCAGGCTACAAAATTAACACACAAAAATTAATGGCCTTCCTATACACCAATACTAATAAGGATGAAATGGACATTAAGAAAACAACTCCATTCACTATAGTGTCACACAAACTCAAATATCTTGGAATCAACTTGACTAAAAATGTGAAGGACCTATACAAGGAAAACTATAAAACTCTGCTCCAAGAAATAAGAGAGGACACGCGGAAATGGAAGCATATACCCTGCTCATGGATTGGCAGGATTAACATCATTAAAATGGCAATACTCCCCAAAGCACTGTACAGATTTAATGCGATCCCCCTAAAGATACCCATGACATTCTTCAAAGAAGTGGATCAGACACTTTTGAAATTCATTTGGAACAATAAACACCCTCGAATAGCTAAAGCAATCATTGGGAAAAAGAATATGGGAGGAATTACTTTCCCCAACTTTAAACTTTACTACAAAGCAATAGTTATCAAAACAGCATGGTATTGGAATAAAGACAGGCCCTCAGATCAGTGGAATAAGCTTGAATACTCTGAGAATGTTCCCCAGACATACAATCATCTAATTTTTGATAAAGGAGCAAAAAATCCTAAATGGAACAAAGAAAGCCTCTTCAACAAGTGGTGTTGGCAAAACTGGGTAGCCACTTGCAAAAAATTGAACTTAGACCCCCAGCTAACATCATGTACGAAGGTAAAATCCAAATGGATTAAAGACCTCGATATCAGCCCCAAAACCATAAGATATATAGAACAATACGTAGGTAAAACACTCCAGGACATTGAGGCTAAAGGCATCTTCAAGGAAGAAACTGCACTCTCCAAGCAAGTGAAAGCAGAAATTAACAGATGGGAATATATTAAGCTGAGAAGCTTCTGCACCTCAAAGGAAATAGTGCCCAAGATACAAGAGCCACCCACTGAGTGGGAGAAACTATTCACCCAATACCCATCAGATAAGGGGCTAATCTCCAAAATATATAAGGCACTGACAGAACTTTACAAGAAAAAAAATCTAATCCCATCAAAAAATGGGGAGAAGAAATGAACAGACACTTTGACAAAGAAGAAATACAGATGGCCAAAAGACACATGAAAAAGTGCTCCACATCACTAATGATCAGGGAGATGCAAATCAAAACAACGATGAGATACCACCTCACACCCCAGAGAATGGCACACATCACAAAGAATGAGAATAAACAGTGTTGGCGGGGATGTGGGGAGAAAGGAACTCTTATCCACTGCTGGTGGGAATGCCGTCTAGTTCAACCTTTATGGAAAGCGATATGGAGATTCCTCCAAAAACTGGAAATCGAGCTCCCATACGATCCAGCTATACCACTCCTAGGAATATACCCTAGGAACACAAAAATACAATACAAAAACCCCTTCATTACACCTATATTCATTGCAGCTCTATTTACCATAGCAAGACTCTGGAAACAACCAAGATGCCCTTCAACAGACGAATGGCTAAAGAAACTGTGGTACATATACACAATGGAATATTATGCAGCTGTCAGGAGAGATGAAGTCATGAAATTTTCCTATACATGGATGTACACGGAATCTATTATGCTGAGTGAAATAAGTCAGAGAGAGAGAGAAAAACGCAGAATGGTCTCACACATTTATGGGTTTTAAGAAAAATGAAAGACATTCTTGCAATAATAACTTTCAGACACAAAAGAGAAAAGAGCTGGAAGTTCCAGCTCACCTCAGGAAGCTCATCACAAAGAGTGATGAGTTTAGTTGGATAAATAACTACATTTTGAACTGTCCTAATAATGAGAATGTATGAGGGAAATTGAGAACCTGTTTAGAGTACAGGCGGAGGTCGGGTGGGGAGGAGGGAGACTTGGGACATTGGTGATGGGAATATTGCACTGGTGATGGGTGGTGTTAAAAAAATATATATTATAATTTAAAAGTAAAAAAAAAAAATTATCCAAGCAAACAACACCCATAAAAAAAGCTGGAGTGGCCATACTAATATCAGATAATGCAAACTTTATACTCAGGAAGGTTGTAAGGGACAAAGATGGACATTTTATATTAATCAAGGGATACATAGAGCAGAAAGAATTCACTCTCCTAAACATATATGCACCGAATGAGGGGCCAGCAAAATATTTAATACAACTGTTGACAAATCTGAAAAATAATATCAACAACAAAACAATAATTGTGGGGGACCTTAACACGGCTTTGTCAACACTGGATAGGTCAACCAGACTGAAACCCAACAAGAATATACTAGACCTGAGGAGAGAAATGGAAGAAAGAGACCTAGTGGATATATATAGGACACTCCATCCCAAGAAACCTGGATACACATTCTTCTCCAATGTACATGGGACATTCTCCAGGATAGACTACATGCTGGCACATAAAACATACCTCCATAAGATCAAGAGGATAGAAATTTTGCAGACTACCTTCGCTGACCACAAGGCTCTGAAATTCTTTGTGAACTCCAAAAGGACTCAGAAGAAACACTTTAACACCTGGAAGTTAAACAGCCTCATGCTCAATAACCAGTGGGTCCGAGATGAAATCAAGGAGGAAATCAAAAGGTTCCTGGAAACAAATGACAATAAAGACACAAACTATCAGAACTTATGGGACACAGCAAAAGCAGTACTGAGAGGAAAATTTATAGCTTTGCAAGCATACATCAGGAAGGAAGAAGGAGCTTACCTGAGTAGCTTAATGACACAGCTAATAGAACTAGAAAATGCTCAACAAAAGGACCCAAGAATAGGAAGACAGAAGGAAATAACAAAGCTGAGAGCAGAAATCAACGAAGTGGAAACTCAAAAAACAATCCGAAAGATCAACGAAAGCAGAAGTTGGTTCTTTGAAAAAATAAACAAGATTGATAGATTACTGGCAAACCTAATAAAGAAAGAGAGAGAGAGAAACTTGATAACTCGTATCAGAAATGAAAAAGGAGAGATCACTACTGATATGACAGAGATTCAAAGGGTAATCAGAAACTACTTTGAAAAACTCTACGCCACTAAAAATGAGAACCTGGAAGAAATGGATAAATTCTTGGACTCTTATAATCTTCCACAGTTGAAGGAAGAGGATGTAGCATATCTAAACACCCCCATCACCATTGATGAAATTAAAACAGTAATCAAATGTCTGCCGAAAAACAAAAGCCCAGGTCCAGATGGATTCACTAATGAGTTCTATCAAACTTTCCAAGAGGAACTACTGCCAATCTTGGCAAGACTCTTTCATGAAATTGAACAAACAGAAACACTTCCAAATAGCTTTTATGAAGCCAACATCACCTTGATACCTAAACCAGACAGAGACACTACCAAAAAAGAAAATTACAGACCAATATCACTGATGAATGCAGATGCAAAGATCCTCAACAAAATCCTGGCAAATAGGATTCAATGCCTCGTTAAAAAGATCATCCACTACGATCAAGTAGGTTTCATCCCAGGAATGCAAGGCTGGTTTAACGTCCGTAAATCTATCAACATAATACACAACATCAATAAAAAGAAAAATAAAAACCACATGATCATATCAATAGATGCAGAGAAAGCATTTGATAAGGTCCAACACCCATTCTTGATCAAAACTCTCAGCAAGATGGGAATGGAGGGAACCTTTCTCAATATAGTGAAGGCCATCTACCACAAGCCACTGGCAAATATTATCCTCAATGGAGAAAAACTGAAAGCCTTCCCTCTAAATTCTGGCACAAGACAAGGCTGTCCTCTCTCACCACTCCTATTCAACATAGCACTGGAAGTACTTGCTATAGCGAATAGGCAAGAAAAAGATATCAAGGGAATCCAGATAGGAAAGGAAGAAGTCAAGCTCTCACTGTTTGCAGATGACATGATACTCTACTTAGAAAACCCTAAAGATTCTATCAAAAAGCTTCTAGAAACAATAGACCCATATAGCAAGGTGGCAGGCTACAAAATTAACACACAAAAATCAATGGCCTTTCTATACACCAATAGTAATAAGGATGAAATGGACATTAAGAAAACAACCCCATTCACAATAGTGCCACACAAACTCAAATATCTTGGAATCAACTTGACTAAATATGTGAAGGACCTATACAAAGAAAACTATAAAACTCTGCTCCAAGAAATAAGAGAGGACACACGGAAATGGAAACGCATACCCTGCTCATGGATTGGCAGGATTAACATCATCAAAATGGCAATACTCCCCAAGGCATTATACAGATTTAATGCCATCCCTCTAAAGATACCCATGACATTCTTCAAAGAAGTGGATCAGACACTTTTGAAATTCATTTGGAACAATAAACACCCTCGAATAGCTAAAGCAATCATTGGGAAAAAGAATATGGGAGGAATTACTTTCCCCAACTTTAAACTGTACTACAAAGCAACAGTTATCAAAACAGCATGGTATTGGAATAAGGATAGGTCCTCAGATCAGTGGAATAGGCTTGAATACTCAGAAAATGTTCCCCAGACATACAACCACCTAATTTTTGATAAAGGAGCAGGAAATCCTAAATGGAGCAAGGAAAGCCTCTTCAACAAGTGGTGTTGGCACAATTGGATAGCCACTTGCAAAAAATTGAACTTAGACCCCCAGCTAACATCATGTACAAAGGTAAAATCCAAATGGATTAAAGACCTCGATATCAGCCCCAAAACCATAAGATATATAGAACAGCACATAGGCAAAACACTCCAGGACATTACAGGCATCTTCAAGGAGGAAACTGCACTCTCCAAGCAAGTGAAAGAAGAGATTAACAGATGGGAATATATTAAGCTGAGAAGCCTCTGCACCTCAAAGGAAATAGTGCCCAGGATACAAGAGCCACCCACTGAGTGGGAGAAACTATTCACCCAATACCCATCAGATAAGGGGCTAATCTCTAAAATATACAAGGCACTGACAGAACTTTACAAGAAAAAAACATCTAACCCCATCAAAAAATGGGGAGAAGAAATGAACAGACACTTTGACAAAGAAGAAATACACATGGCCAAAAGACACATAAAAAAATGTTCCACATCACTAATCATCAGGGAGATGCAAATCAAAACAACGATGAGATACCACCTCACACCCCAGAGAATGGCACACATCACAAAGAATGAGAATAAACAGTGTTGTCGGGGATGTGGAGAGAAAGGAACTCTTATCCACTGCTGGTGGGAATGCCGTCTAGTTCAACCTTTATGGAAAGCAATATGGAGATTCCTCCAAAAACTGGAAATCGAGCTCCCATATGATCCAGCTATACCACTCCTAGGAATATACCCTAGGAACACAAAAATACAATACAAAAACCCCTTCCTTACACCTATATTCATTGCAGCACTATTTACCATAGCAAGACTCTGGAAACAACCAAGATGCCCTTCAACAGACAAATGGCTAAAGAAACTGTGGTACATATACACAATGGAATATTATGCAGCTGTCAGGAGAGATGAAGTCATGAAATTTTCCTATACATGGATGTACACGGAATCTATTATGCTGAGTGAAATAAGTCAGAGAGAGAGAGAAAAACGCAGGATGGTCTCACTCATCTTTGGGTTTTAAGAAAATTGAAAGACACCCTTGTAATAATAATTTTCAGACACAAAAGAGAAAAGACCTGGAAGTTCCAGCTCACCTCAGGAAGCTCACCACAAAGAGTGATGAGTTTAGTTAGGGAAATAACTACATTTTGAACTGTCCTAATAATGAGAATGTATGAGGAAAATGGAGAGCCTGTCTAGAGTACAGGCGGGGGTCGAGTGGGGCGAAGGGAGACTTGGGACATTGGTGATGGGAATGTTGCACTGGTGATGGGTGGTGTTCTTTACATGACTGAAACCCAAACACAATCATGTATGTAATTAAGGTGTTTAAATAAATTAAAAAAAAAAGAAAACAGAAAATCAGTTATATCTGAAAGGATTAGAGCAATCATTCAACTTGATCTAAGGTTTCTAGAATATAGCATTCAACAACATCAGAACTTAACTTCTTAGACTCACAGAGGAGATTCACAGAGACAGACCATGTTCTGGGCTGCTACACATGTCAGAAATGGAACATAATAGAAATCATCCAAACTATATTCTTACTCCTTAGTCAAACTAAAAAAAAAAATCTATAGGGCCCGGAGAGATAGCACAGCGGCGTTTGCCTTGCAAGCAGCCAATCCAGGACCAAAGGTAGTTGGTTCGAATCCCGGTGTCCCATATGGTCCCCCGTGCCTGCCAGGAGCTATTTCTGAGCAGAAAGCCAGGAGTGACCCCTGAGCACCGCTGGGTGTGGCCCAAAAACCAAAAAAAAAAAATCTATAACAGAAGGTTAATAGAAAATCCACCAACATGCTTCTAAATAGTAAATGTTTCAAAGAAATCCCCAAAGATAAAATTAAAGCACAATTTCAGTTACCTGTGGCAGTTACTGTCCAAAAATGAGATGTACAGTTACCAGAAATAGTACAATAGTAAGATTCTTGTATGCAGCCAACCCAGGTTCAATCCCAGATACCCCAATGGTCTTCCTTCAGCACTGATATAAATGATCTCTGAATGCAAAGAAAACTGTAGGTGTGACCTAAAAACAAAAGAAAAAAACAAAAATGCCATATTTCCAGAGTAAAAGATCACCAGTACATAACTCTCATCATAGTATATTCTCACAATCTTTCTACTTTATAATTATTGTTGTTTTTCTCTTACTGTTGCTTAATCTTTTGTGAAGTGAGAATTGAAACACTCCCTAGAAGCTCTACCTACAGATAAGCAGAAACTATAAATAAAAAATAAGTTACCACAACTGATTCGGTGGACAATAAAATGGTAACAAAAAGTACCATAAATAATTGAATGACCATACATTGAAAACGTACAAGACATAAGACAATCACTTGTCAGAGTCAAACTACCAAAATTCACTAGGAGAAATCATCTGATAAGATCAGTATCTATGAAACCATTGAATCGATAATTAATATCTTTCCCCCCAAAAAATCAGCAGATCCAGATGATTTTACTAGTGAATTCCACGTAAATTTTAAGAGAAAATGTGCCATTATGTCATCATCTCTGTAAGGAAGTAAACGTAGGGCTAAAAAGATAGCACAGCTGGTTAGAATGTGCATGTACTTGCTTTGCATGCTCCCAGGTTTGGTCCCTGGCACCACTGAATCCTGAGTGCAAAGCCAGGTGCAGTCTCTAAATACAGCCTGCTGTATACTCAAAACAAATAAATAAATTGAATTCAATGGAATCAGATGGATTCTTTCCTGAAGAAATAGTATGCCACTATATCCACAGGAAAGGAAAATGATAGAGTGCAATTTCTCATGATCGTACATATAAAAATCATCCAAATGTAATGTAACAATATATAAAAAAGAATTGTGCTCTGTGACCAAATTGGTTTTATTCTAAGAACCATGACTTGGGGAATTTAGAAATAAATTAGCAGAACCTACTGTATTAACTTTCAAGGAGAAAATTCATATGATGGTACATTTTGACACAGAAAAATGTATTTGACAGAATTCTCATTTGTTATCTAAAACCCTAAGAAATGTATAAATTGGAAGAACTTTTTGAACTTAATATGGATCATTTACCATTGGCCCCCAAAATGGAATACCAACATCTTACTTCAGAATGAGAACTGGGCACTTCTTTTCTAAGATCGGGTGTAAGGCAAGGACCTCTCTGAAAATTGTGTTCACATAATATTGGAAGCAAGGCAAGAAAACAAAAGAAAAAAATAAAATATAAGAAAATGAGGAAATCCAAGTCTCCTTGGGTGAATATGGAGCATATTATGCTGAGTGAAATGAGACAGACCTAGAATAATCTCACTCATCTGTAGAATATGAGAAAAAATAGCATGGTGATGATGTCTAGAGACAAATGGGATGAGGGTCAGGAAGACTAGTCCTTGGTAGGAAGCTTGCCACAAATAGTGGAGCAATGCAGTTTGGGTAGAGAAGGACCATTATTACAACAGTTGAAACTGATCATTCTGGACAAGAATGGGGTGCTGAATGGAGATAGAATCATATGTATGATACCCCTTCATTAATAGTAGTGCAAATCACAGTGTCTAAAAGGAAAAAAAAAAGAGAGAAATAAAATGTCTGTCTCAAAGGCAAGCAGCAAGGACAATGGGGGGGAAACTGGGGATATTGGTTGCAGGAAATGGGCACTGGTAAATGGTAGTGTACATTGTGTGACTGAAACTCAATCACGAACCAGTGTGCAACCACAGTGTTTAAATAAAGTAGTTTTTTAAATGATCTTTTTCTATAGATACAGTATAGAAGACTCCAAAGAGTTCAGAGTTAATGTTTTTTGAATTCCTGGAATTCCTTAAAAAGTTAACCCTAGTTTCTCTTTACTGCCCATAAATCATACTTGTTCATATTAAACTCCTGATCTGGAGACTAGATCTCCAAAATATCTGCATGTCAATGTTTAAAGTGACTTTATTCATAATCATTCAAAACTGCCAGTAATTTAGTTGTCTTTCAACAAATTAATTGATAAAGTATGGTAGAGTCATATAATGGACCACAATTCAGTACTCAGAAGAAATAATAATAAAGCCAAGAGGATACAGATGAATCATAAAAGGGTGTTGCTAGTGAAAGGTGTCAAGCTAAAAAGATTAAATACATTCGCAAAAGGCAGAGCTACAGTAAATAGTGAGAGGTCAGAGGTTGCCAAAATGTAGAAGAGGGTTAAATTAAATGCTGGCTGGTGATAGTACAGCAGGTAGAGCATTTACCTTGCACAAGGCCACCCCAGATTCAATCCTTGGCACCTCATATAGTTTTCCAAGTCCACCAGCATTAGATCACATTTTGTTGGCGTATGGATTTATTTTACACACCAGCAGTGTTCCCTGAGGTCAGAGCTAGGAGTAAGGCCTGAGTACAGTCTGATATGGGCTCTCACAAAATGGTGAGACATGTAATTTTTTAGGGTGATAAAACTATACGGTTTAATGTTGTAGATACATAATACTATAAATCTGTCAAAACACATGGAAATTTATAGCATCAGTAATGTACCATAAAGAATACAAATATTTTTTTTTTGTTTTTGGGCCACACCTGGCGGTGCTCAGGGGTTACTCCTGGCTGTCTGCTCAGAAATAGCTCCTGGCAGGCACGGGGGACCACATGGGACACCAGGATTCGAACCAACCACCTTTGGTCCTGGATCGGCTGCTTGCAAGGCAAACGCCACTGTGCTATCTCTCCGGGCCCAAGAATACAAATATTTTTAAGGAAGCATTTATATCAATCAATGAAATTTTTTCAAATGGAATAACAGATGCAAAATAAAATCTAGCTATATCACACTGTATATAACAAAGTCCTTCTGAAGGAAAGCAGGAACTTAATTTAGTGAATGGTGCAGATAACTCTGTAAATGAGTGGTGCCAAAAACTAAATTTGAGATTCTGGAGAAATCATAGTGGCTAGGGCACTTGCATTGCAAGCAGCTGCCTCAAATGGTTCAATTCCCAAAATTCCATATGGTCCCCACTCCCAAGAGTAATTCCTGAGCATAGATTCAAGCATAAAACTAAGCATAAGCACTCTACTGTAGCTGATAAGGTAGTTTCCCAAGGGTGTAAAGATTAAAAATTATGATGATGACAGGCAGGCAGAGATAATTAAATTAAGTAAGCTCATGCATGCCCAAAGTTGAGTAAAAGTTTGAAGATAAGCAAGGTTAGAAGACTAGAATGATCCATAATAAGGATGGATTTTAAGATGAGGACATCAGTATCAATTCATACCTCTGGCTGAAATTATATACATGGGTTAGGAACCACATAGTTATTTCCCTGTTCTGCCAGCTGAACAAGAAGCAATGAAACCAGCAGTAATGATTACAGTCATATCTGTTACTGGTTCATAACACCATCCTCTGATGAAAAGGAATTTGTACCCTCAGAGAGGGGGGGGGGAAACTATTCAAAAAAGGAAGAAGAAATAAATCAAGATAATGTAATATCAAAGAAAAACATGAGTCAATCAAGAGAATGCAAGGGCCAAACTGGAATGATTTGGACAATAAAAACATCTAGTTGCACTAGCTTATCACCCATAGGACCACATAAATAGCCAGAAGTCCTGAATGGTATAAATAAATGATGGAATAAGTAAAAAGGGTGGAAGAGGAAGATGTCTCTTCAGAAAAATGGCACCAATTTCAGTTGCTACTCCACCCTCAGGGAGTATTTTATTCAGTGTGGTGCATCGAGCAAATTCTTTCTAAAGACAACAAAGCCAAACTGGGGGAAATAGTCACTACAATGGAGAGGGCTGACAGGCGCTACCTCCCCCAGGAAATTAAGTCCCCCTCACAGAGACCAACAGGTCACACAGTTCCTGCTGAGAAGGCACTCTGGAACTGAAGCAATTGTCACCTATTCTTCTCCCAAATAGCCCACTTCCATCTAATCCAAACAAAATGCACCCCTCAAAGATAACCACACTACAAAATAGATGGCCGGGACACAGTCAGACTGTCAAAGATATCACAAAGATAGTCTGAGTATTGCCTCTCATAAGAGGAGGCTAATACAAGAATGTGACCTCTCTGAGGTCAGGTCCTCCCGGCATGCAAAAAATAGGGGGGACTTAGGTGAAAAGAAGAGCAACCCAAATTAAGTGTGGTTTTATTAAGTCACAATATATCAATATGGGTTCATTAATTCCAACCATGGCAGAAGAGCCAGGAGTGGAAAAGATAATTCAGCAGACTTTTCACATTGTTCTATTTATCAAAACCCAATATAAAAATAGAATTCCCTATGCAGAAGCAACAAAACAGTAAAAAAAAAAATGTACTATTTGAGAAATGGCACAAAAGCCATATAATGAGAGGAAAACTCTATCAATTAGAGTTATGAACCTCTGGATGCAGCATTAATTAGTGCTTTACTGACTATGGGTAGAGAGTAGTGAAGGAAACAGAATTCTTTCTAAAATATGATCCAGGGAACAAAACATAAAACCTCTTCCTCCAAGTAAAATTCCCCAGTAATAAGTTATCAGGGGGATATTTCATCATGAGATTCTTAAAATCTAGTGGAGTGAAGAGAACAAAGTCAAGTCCTCTCCTTCTCATCCCCCTTCTCTGTGTCATACAAGAAACTAATTCCTTCCTGAATGTTCCACTCTCTTCTTTCTGCATTATCTGAGTTGAAGTAGGAATGAATGCTGATGCTTTCAGGCTGAAGAGATGGGTGCTTCCATCTTTTGTAGAGGACTAGCTCAGAGCATTCTTACCATAATAGATAGTTCCTAAAAGCTACAATAACATTTAGCACAAGGCAACCAAATTTTCAGAAAACAAAGTGGAGGGGGACCCAAGCTGAAGCAAGTCTTTCACAATTCCACACCACCCCACTGTTCCTTTCTGAAGCAGAAAGGTACACAAAGAACTTTGCTGAAGAAAGAAAAAGTAGTGGCAAGCATGATGCTGAAAGAAGTGAAAAACATATTTTCCCCTACACATTCCTGATGGGAGTTGTCTGTCTCTTTCTCATACAATGCAATGTTCCCCCCTCACCCTCCCTTCTGTGTTAACTACCTGCTTGTCTTTTATCTACTGAGTTACAGGTGCTGATCCATTTGCTGGCTCCCCATGGTTTTATAGACCCTGCATTAATTGTCCTGAAGACATCTTGGAGACTTGAAGTCTGGACCCTACTCACACCTACCCCCAAAACCTCCGGATTCCCCCATATCAAAGTCCATTCCTGTTTCCTCTGTAAAAATAACACAGCCCACCTGAAAACTGTATAAAAACACCCTGATTTCAGACCTCGGGGTTCGCAACCTCTGCTCTGCTCTGAGCACGTTTCGAACCTCTGATCGATCAGATTAAAATTGGAACTTGCCTGCAATTTGCTGAGCACGTGCCTTTTTCACTATTCTGTGCTGGGCAATTGGGGGAGGTCGGGTCGTCCGGACTTTTCATTTTTTTTCAATGCAAAACAGAATATAGAAAAGGGGGACATCAATAAAGAAAAAATTATCTAAAAATCAAATAAGGAATAGTTTAATGCATGTGGAAAAGGATCAAGTAATAAATATTTTAGTCTCAGCAATCCAATTATCAACTCTGCTGTTGGAATGCAAAACCCATGACAGATCCAATACAAATAAATAGATCAGGTAGACTTACCAAACATGCACATAAGGAAAACATACATTCAGGCATGGGAATCTACAAACATACAGACACAGGTATCTGCAGTGTAGATGAAGGGGGCAGGTACATGAATAAACAAAATAGAATACAACCTCACAAAAATGTCAGAACCCAAATGAGAGAGCATTTCCCAATTCCTATACACAACACCAGATAAAAACACCAATTTAATAAGAACAAGGCTGCAGAAAGAATTTATTAGAAAAAAAAGCTAATAAAGAAGTTGAAGACAAATTAGCATCAATACCAGGATAATAAGTGAATTTAAAACAAAGGATGTTAACTGAAAACTATATTTTTGTTGAACTGGAAAGGCTTAGTAATAAACTCAAATGCAAATATTTAAAAAAATGATCAATAAGAGAGAAGCTGACAGAGGAGAGGAACCAACCCCAAAAAATCCAACTTAAAAATGACTCTGGGCCATAGAAATAGCATTGGAATTAAGGTGGTTGACTTGCATGCAGTCAACTCTAATTTAACCCCTGTCACTGAATATGGCACAAATAGGAATGATCCGTGTATAAAGAATTTGGGGTTAAGTATGACCCAAAACAAATAAACAAGGTTGCTAAGGTAAATTAATCAATTAATACAACCAGAGAAATATAACTCAATAAAGTACATTTACCTTAAATGGAGCAAGGACAAACTGAATCCTTAGACATACAGTTCATATTCCATTACAACATTAAATAATATAAAATGTGGCCATGCATGAGAAAGAATTCTTGTATTACCCAAGTAATAAGCAGGAATGAGGGGCTGGGGCAGGTAGAGGTGAATATCAAGCTAGATTTATCGTTTTGTACTGTCCGGTCCGAGGATTCCAAACTCTGCTCCGTCTCGGAGAAATGAAGGGAAACCAACTCAAGCAAACGCTTAGGTGGATTCTTTTATTCTGGTACCAGGGTCTACAGCCTCCTCCCACAGAGCAAAGCCAGAAAGACCTCGTGCTACGGCTGGTTACCCCTTATATAAGATGGGAAATGGGAGGAGAAGGAAGTAGAATGATGCACTTCCTTGAGGGCTGGGTTTCCACCATGGTAACACAGATCATTGGGTGAGGTAGGGGTAGAGGCGGGACTTCCGCCACAGTAACGCAAACCATTGGTGAGGTAGGGTTTCCGGCTCGATAGCGCGGATCATTGGGTGAGATAGGAGTAGAGGCGGGACTTCCGCCACAGTAACGCAAACCATTGGTGAGGTAGGGTTTCCGGCTCGATAGCGCGGATCATTGGGTAAAACCTAAGTAAAACCCGGCATGGATCTAAGTAAAACCCGGCATGGATCTAAGTAAAACCCGGCATGGATCTAAGTAAAACCCGGCATGGATCTTATTCCTTTTCACTGCGTGCCAGCTGCAAGGCCTTCTCGTGCCGCAGCTGGCAAGCGTGCCATAGGTTTGCCATCGTGGCTAGGGTATGCTGGCATTGGGGAGCCTTCTCCCAATGGTGCTGGTCACTACCAGCAGAGTTTGGGGGACCATGATAGTGCTAGACGTTGAATTTACAGCTCTTGTATGCATCGCACACATCCAACCCTTATTTTTATGTAGGAATTTTATAACAGCACACTCTCAGATTCACAGCAGAATTAACTGAATCAGTAGAAAAACATTTCCCATATGCTCATGATCACACCCTTCCCCATTATCCATGTTTCTCTCCATCAATTGGTGATAATTGACATATCATTAGCACACAAATCCCATGGTTTACATTACAGCTCACTGTTGGTGTTGCATCATAGTCTGTGTCTTTAGAAAACCTTACAAGACATATTCATCATTATTGGGACAAACAACATGTTTCACTAACAGTATTCTGTGCTCTCCTAGGTATCCGCCCTTGTACCCCAGACTACTGAGACGCACCGATCTCTTTGCTTTCTCTATAATTTTCCCTTTCCAGAACATTATTTCACTGGACTTATGTTTCCTCCATCTCTTTTTAAGGCTTGATTATAGAAAATCATCCCACAACTAAAAACTTCAAGGTTGGGATAGTCCCCCAGATAAAACCAGATAGATTACATCTTAGAACTCAAGGGGGTTGCAAAATTTATACTCAGGAAAGAATAGAATGGCATGGAAAAATATGCTAGATGACAAATATCTTCTGGATGCAAAGAGAGCCAGGCATACATAGGGAAAGACTGGTTAATTTTTTTTTTTTGATTTTTGGATCACATCGAGTGGCACACAGGGGTTAGTTACTCCTGATCCTTTTTGGGCAGCCGCATGCAAGGCAAACTATTTACCACTGTGCTATTGCTCCCCTGGAGTGCACTAGTATTGATCCCTGAGCACAGAGCCAGGAGGAACCCTGAGGGAGGCCCCCAAACAAACAAAAGCATTGATGTCAGCATTGAAAATGAAAAATATCAGATCTTTGCTTTATACGTAATCAAGGGGATGCTAAGATTTTTCTACCTCTGCTTGCTTCTTCTTCTGTTTAAGTGTAATGTCCAGTTATGATTATTGTTTATTGATTATTAGGTTCTGATAAACTTATCTCATCAGCATTCTTCAGTGAAAGCTGCTCTGTATAAACCTGCTTTGGTGATGGTTGGTAAAATTGTTCCTGCAGATACTGATTCATACTGGTGAGGAAGAGATTTCATTGTGCTAAAAACATATGCAAGAACAACGAAGCAACCATTCAAGAGTGTGTTCTTGAAAAATGTAAAAAAAAAAGATAGAGCTTTAATGAGAAAAATTGTACCAGGAAACTCTTCTTTGGTTCGGATCATAGATATTCTTCTTTTAAATCTATCTTGTAAAGGTATTACAGACACAGAAATGCATTGCTTTGCCATTTCTGTCATTTTAAACATTTTTCTCCTCCGCCAGAGCCAGAATGCTCCCAACAGCGCATTTTTATGCTTTATAAGAATTTTATTAATTCAAATATTTGTAGCCATAATCACATTCTAATCCTGACACACTAATATCAATGGCATGTTAATTTTTGATGTTTTTATCTTTTCCTGCCATTTAATTAATTGCTCCTTTCTAATTTAATTAAGTGAGCACTGTCATAAGACTAATTATATCATATCTTTGAGTGATTTGATCTGTGAAGTGACTTTAAATTGTGTCGTGCTTGCTTCATTTTGCCTGGGGGAAACCAAGATGGGAAAGGAGATGTTACTCTCTCAGCAAATATAAATTACACCACGTTTCTTCTCTAATATCAGCTTAATAGATTTGGTGCAGATTAGTTTGTGAAAGGTTTCTTTTCTAAAGAATTATTGAGTGAGTAGCAATGTGAGGCTATCAACACTATTTTTGATGATGTTTTGGATGTCTGACCCTGTGGCCCTCCGCATGGAATGCTGGGGGATTTTTGCTCCACTCTGTTTTGTGGGAAATGGCTCCATCTTGTTTTGTGGGAAATGGCTCCATCTTGTTTTGTGGGAAATGGCTCCATCTTTTCCTTTTTTTTTTTTTTTTTTTTTTTTTTTGTGACGCTCAGAGGTTACTCCTTGCTGTGTGTTCAGAAGTCGCTCCTAATTTGAGGGACCATATGGGACACTGGGGGATTGAATCTTGGTCCTCCTAGGTCAGCCGCATGCAAGACAAAGACCCTATCACTGCACCACTGCTCCAGCCCCCTAGCTTTTCATTTTCATTGGACATTGCAGTTCCACATCTTATTTTCAAACACATTCACACACGCACAGTACACAATGGGAGCTCCCTTGATTATTGTACCTGCGTGAGAAGCAGAGGCATAAATGGAAACGTCCAGATTCAATCTCATAAAAAATGTGTGCAACTTTTTTTGTTCTGTTTGCACTATTCTGGGCAATTTGCTTGACTTGTCAAAACCTAAATTCCCACCTGCTAATGGAATCATGATCCCAATCTAAGAGTCTTGCTGGATAGATTGCACAAAAGGTAAGGCTCTTGTCTCGCATGCTGTCAACTCAGGTTCAGTCCTTAGCATGGCATATACTCTACCTAGCCTTGCCAGTATATATCCCTGACCCAGTGGTAAACCCTGAGCATAGCAGAGTCTGATCCCAAAACAGAACAAAAAACCAAACAAGCAAATGCATAATATAATATCTGGTACTGAGATTAAACCATATAGTTGTTTACAGTGGTGTTTTTAATAGTTTTACTATTATTGATAGATTAAAAATAATTCTATTATTTTATATTTTATATTCTGTTATTTATTTTATTTATTATTACTTATTTTATTATTTATATTCTATTATTTTAACAAACCATTCTTGATATCATATTATTAATTGTGTAAATTGTATATTTTATAAATTCATAGATAAACTGCATTTCATAAGAATTTTATTTTATTATTAAAAAAATTTTAAATTGAGACACCATGATTTACAAATAATAGTTGTTTGGAATATGCACATAATAGTTGTTCATTGAACTATTATGATGCACAATGTTCCGACACCAATCCCATCATCACTGTCTCCTTCCCTTCACCAAGTCTCCAGGTTCCTTCCCAATCCCCACTTGCTCCATGGGCAGGTATAGAACAAGTTTATTTCCTATTACTTGCTCCAACAAAACTTAAAAGAATGGGAAATAGAATTGTCAGGAAAAAAATCAATATAAATCAATTTGTGATGATTTATTGATATTTTTGATCTTTCTTAATCTAGTAGAGGACAACTATATGCCCCACGATTGAATGTTTGTTGGAAGTATCCTCTCTGTCCTTAAAAAAAAAACAACTTTTAATACTTCTTGCAAATCTGATTTGAAGGCTATGAATTTCCCAAGATTTTACCCATTTATGAAGCTCTGTATCATTCCTTCAAATATGAATGATGATCTAACAGGATAGAGTATTCTTGATGAGATGGTTATTTCATTGACTGTGTGGAGTATATCCTTCCATACTCTTTTGGCTTGTTGGGTCTCATTTGATCTCCTAAATATATCTTATGGGATCCTCTTCGTATGTAAGTTTCTTTTTTGTGTGATGGTGGTGGGCACACTCAATGGTGTTTAGGGATTGCCCTTGGCTCTAGGCTTGGCGATCACTCCTAGTGGGTTCTGTAGATCATCTGGGGTGGCCCAGATTGAATCTGGGTCAACTATATGTAAGGCAGATGCCCTACCAGTTTCAGTATTTCTCCAGCCCCTGTAAGTTTATTGATCTATTTTTTTTAAAATCTTATTTTCAGAATTCTCTTTCTATCTTTGAATTTTCTTTTTTTTTCTTTTTTAGTCATCTTTGATTGTAGTTGTATGATTACAGTCATGTAAAGAACGCCCCCCCTTTATCTTTGGATTTTCATTCTTTTTATCATAATACATTTTGGAATTTTCATAGTTAAATGTATTTTCACTGGGTCCCTTTGGGTCTTTTGGATATCACTGCCTGTGGAAGTTCTCATCAATGCTTTTTGTCTTCCTGTTCTTCAGGGACTCTGAGATTGTTCCTCTAAAACTCATCCCATGTTCTCTTGTATGTCTATGAAGAAAAGCTCTGCATCGTTTGTCATCAGGGATATGTAAATTGAAACAATGAAAAACACTTCACACCAGTAATACTGGCACACTTTACATAGGACAAAAATCACCATGTTGAATTGAATGTGGAGAAAAAAAGACCTTTATACAATGCTAATGGGAACATGGACTGGTATAGCCTTTTGGGAAAATAATATGGAAATTTTTCAAAAAGGTAGTTATAGAGCTATCATATTACCCAGGAACTCAACTTCTTGGCATTTACCCTAAGATCCAAAGACTCAAAATTTGTTTTTTATCTGTTAAAAATATACAGAAGTATCTGCTTATTTATGTTTTATCTATTGCATTATTTCCTCAGAATAACTTTTCTTGAGATTGCTGACTCAATGATAAAAGAGAAAACTTATGATTATAGTGCAGATTGTTAGCTCTGACTTAAACATATGGAGAATATTTGAATATCCAAAACACAATTCTTTCAATTCTTCCAATTCAATTCTTTCTTGAAGTCCCTGTAGTACTTGGGGATTTTCTAAACAGTTGGAGCCTCTAGCCCTGGTCTTACCTGTAAGTCAAATGAACAGCTTTTACCATTCATGCTACATTAGCCTCTGATTCAAATTCTGCCATTTGGAAAGAGAAAAATGGCATTTACAAGAAGATCATTTCATTGAAGCCATCCAATAATCTCTTTTAGCACTAGCCCATTTTTTTTTTATAGATGGATGGAGAAATTAAAAAAAAAGTCCAGCACTTTTCATGGTTGAACTACAATGGAGAGGAGTTACCTGACTTTCAGAAGTTGTTCCGATACTAAAACTTAAGACATTTCCACTTGAATGGAAAGATAAGTATGATCAATATTTATGTCCCCCTATTCTCTACATTTCAGCCTCTGCCCTTTTATTGCCCACTACTATCATATACATAATTCTTTTACACACACTCCACTTAAAAAAATCAACATATTTGCACCATCACGGTATTGAGAGATAATAATTTCACTCTGACATCCTCCTTTTGAGTGAATGCAGGTAGGTTCTCAGCAGTAGGACCTCAGTGAAGCTTAGTCCATCAAGACCAATTTTTTATTTATCTTCCCAGCTGTAATTCGAGCCATCCCTAATTTTTTCACCTCTCTTTTACTTCTCTTTCTATGGGGATTTTGGAACCTGGAAAGTAGATGCTCCCAATACAATGGACAGTTGCCTACAGTGCTTGCGATTTTTTTGTTTTCTCAGTGAGATCTGGACGCACTCCCATCTGGGTCTGTGTTTCCCAGGAGCATGATGAACACAGAGTGACAGAATATCCCTACCTGCCTGGTGCAGTTGTCAGAAGTCTGTGGCTTCTAGGAGAGAGACCATGAGGGTCTGTCCCAGTACTTCTCTCCTTTTCATCTCAACTCAGCTTTTCTGCCTCCTTGCTTCTGTAAACATCTCTCTAATGCCTCAGTTCCTACTCCCTGACTATCATGTGCTGTGTGCCTGCTCTTTAAGGAGCTAGTTGCCAAGGTTCAGAAGAACAAGGACATCCACCTTGACAAAGACAAGTGAGGCCAGATGTAAGAGCCATGGGATTGTATCCAGTCACCAGGTGACCTTTTGCAGCCTCTGGTTTTTGCAAGAAGATGCTCAGTCGGTTTTTATTGCAGAGCACAGGGTTTGTATGAATTGTGTGGCTCTGCTCTCCTCTTTAACCTTTTTTTTTTTAAATAGTTACTTTATTTAGGCACCATGGTCACAAAATTGTTTATGATTGAGTTTCTGTCGTAGAAAGCACACCAGCTTTCACTAGTATACATTTCCTGCCACCAATGTCCCTGGTTTCCTGTCCACTCTCCCATCCATCCTCACCTGGCTCTGGGGAAGACATTTTACTTCTCTCTTTCCTTTCTTTTTTGACACTGTGGTTTGCATTATTGTTAATAAAGGGGTACCAGGCATTTGTCACTTTATCTTATTTCAGCACCCAGTTCTTGTCCTGAGGGATCAGTTCCAAATATCATTGTCAGACCCTAACTGCACTCGCTGCTCTTTGTGGCAAGCTTCATATTATGGATTGGTCCTCCTGGCCATTGTCTTTATTATCTCTGGATATTATTACCATACTTTTTTTTTTTGTTTTTTGGGCCACACCCGGCGGTGCTCAGGGGTTACTCCTGGCTGTCTGCTCAGAAATAGCTCCTGGCAGGCACTGGGGACCATATGGGACACCGGGATTCGAACCAACCACCTTTGGTCCTGGATCGGCTGCTTGCAAGGCAAATGCCGCTGTGCTATCTCTCCGGGCCCTATTACCATACTATTTTTAATTTTTCTTATATCCCACAAAGGAGTGAGATTATTCCATGTATATCCCTCTCCCTCATTTTATTCAGCATAACACTCTCCATATTCTTCCATGTATAAGAAATTTCATGAATTCATTTATTTTTTGGTTTTTGGGCCACACCTGGCTGTGCTCTGGGGTTACTCCTAGCTATCTGCTCAGAAATAGCTCCTGGCAGGCATGGGAGACTATTGTGGGACACTGGAATTTGAACCAACCACCTTAGGTCCTGGGTCGGCTGCTTGCAAGGGAAACACCGCTGTGCTATCTCTCCGGCCCCATGAATTCATTTTTAACAGCTGCATAGTATTCTATTGTGCCTATATGTCAGTTTCTTTAGCCACTCATCTGTTCTCAGGCACTTAAATTGTTTTCAGATTATTGCTATTGTAAATAGTGCTGCAAGGAATATAGGAATGTGGGGAGCTTTTATGAATCATGTTTTGTGTTCCTAGTGTAGACCCCTGTGTTGCAAGTCAGCCCCTGAAGAGGTTAACTGATGGAGGGATGGAAGATGAGGTCTTTCCCCTCCAGGTCGGAGCACGCGTCTGCCACCCTGTCCAGCCGACGGTTCTGAGGCAAAACGGCGGTGGGTAAACAGCTCACAGACAGTCAGGCTTGTGGAAATATTAGCTTTATTTATTTATTTATTTTTATTTATTTATTTATTTATTTATTTATTTATTTATTTATTTATTTAGACTGAAGTCCAAAACCTCAGCATCAGCTCCTGCCAAAAGCCTCTCGCCTTCCACAGACCCTTGTTTTTATCCCCCAGAATCAGGTACCACCCAATGGTGGGATCAGATACCACCCAATGGTGGAAGCAAAATCAGGTACCACCCCAGGGTGGGGGCAGAATGCCAGGTCACACCCTAGGGTAGGGCACAATCACCGGATCAGGGTAGGGTCAGTCACATCATAATCCCCTAAAATATTTACATATACAACACCTCTGGACTTATGCAGGATCACATGGTAGCTCAATTTCTAGGGTTTTTTTTTTTATTTTTTTGAGGAATATCCATATTGTTTTCCAAAAATCCCCTCCAATTTGTTTCTCTGTCTCAGTCACTTCGATTATTTCTGGACTCCCCCAATGTGTCTTCTAAGCTTGTGACTTGCATTCTCTCTACCTGGTGCCATTGGCCCAGACCCAATAGTCTTCTTATCCTTGATAGCTTCTCTTAAATGCCAGAGACTTCATCAGATCTTTTAGGTCTTGACTCATGACCCCTTCCTCCTCAGCATGAGTTTCACTCTAAGTATGACTATGGCCTTTATTCTTTGATGAGCTGAAGAAGTGCAGAGGCGGCTGTGTGCCTGGTCATAGCCAGGTTGTGGAGGGAGCAGATGACACACTTAGATCAAGGAGTTGTTGAGGTTTTGTTCATGGAACCACAGACAGGGGACGAAAGTGAGATGAGTAATGGAGCTGCTGGAGGCCTCAGCCTGGAAGAAGTATGGGAAGTTGTTTATAAGAACTGTCTTAGCCAGCAGGCTGAGATCCAGGGAGACTTGTGAAGGGGGGATCCAATGTGGGGGAACCTCACGAGGAGAGTGGGTTTCTCTCCTTTGTTGTTCTATTGTCAGAGCAGCACTGGGATCTGTAGGCGCAATGAAGACATGCTGCCCTCCCACTGAGCAGAGACAGAAGCCAGCATGACATCTGTGATGCCTCTGCATGGTCAGTCTTTCACACTTTCCTACGCCACGCCAGAGCAATGCATATTTTTGGTACCTAAATACATTTGGGAGGTCCTGTATATTTACACCTTTTTTTGCTTTCACTTGCAGAAGTTTGACCAGCCTGGAACTTTTCTGTTTGTCTTCCTTTTAAAAATAATTATTTCTGGGTCGGTGAGAGAACACATCATTTCAGGTGCTTGCCTTGTGTGTGGTTGACTTTGGTTCAGTATAGTCACCACATATGGTCTTGAGCAGGGGTCCTCAAACTTTTAAACAGGGGGCCAGTTCACTGTCCCTCCGACCATTGGAGGGTCTGACTATAGTAAAAACAAAACTTAGGAACGAATTCTTATGCACACTGCATATAACTTATTTTGCAATGAAGAAACAAAACAGATACAAATACAATATGTGGCCCGTGGGCCGTAGTTTGAGGACCACTGGGAGGGTCACCAGGAATAATCCCTGAGCACAGATCCAGGAGTAAATCTTGAGCACTTCTGGGCCCTTGAGGGTTGCCCCCATTATTTCTCTTGATGCCTTTCTTTTATAGAGACAAGCAAGGACTCGAATGATATGTCAGTGGCATGCAAATTGCATTTTGGATGGATGAAACATACATCTGTCTAGACACTTCTGTTTATGTTTCTTTA
Organism: Suncus etruscus; assembly: GCF_024139225.1. Taxonomy (NCBI): domain Eukaryota; kingdom Metazoa; phylum Chordata; class Mammalia; order Eulipotyphla; family Soricidae; genus Suncus; species Suncus etruscus. The sequence continues at coordinate 40,217,770 of NC_064867.1, read as the reverse complement.
TTTTTTAATTTTTTTGTTTGTTTTGGTCCACACTGGCGACGCTCAGGGGTTACTCCTGGTTAGGTGCTCAGAAATTGCTCCTGGCTTGGGGGACCATATGGAACACTGAGGGATTGAACCATGGTCCATCCTAGGTTAGCTTGTGCAAGGTAGACGCCCTACTGCTTGTGTCACTGCTCCAGCCCTCCTTTAAAATTTTTTTATTGTGAACAATATAAATTATAATTTTTCACAGTTATATTTAAGGTACATAGTGACAGTAAATTAGGTCCATTCCCACCACCTGTTTTGTCTTCCCTCCACTTCTGTTCCCAGCATGCACCCCATACCTCCCCGCTTTGCACCCTGGACTGTTAGCATAGCTGCTTCCTTTTGTATATAACTTGTTGTAGATTGGGTATCTTGATTCTGTTGTTGATGACTTTGGGTTTGGTGTTTAGGTCTTATCATTTTCTATTTCCATTCAATGTTCATGCTACTGTTTGGTACCATCCACTCCCCGCTCCCCTCAATTTATCAGGCTTTGTTTGTTTCTATGTTTCTTTCCTGCCCACTCCACAGAGCAATTTATTCCCTGTAGGAGCATTTGATATTGAACAAAAAAGGCTGAGCATTAACAGTCATGTACGTAGGGAAAATTTCAGTATATATTGAGTTTAGAAAATGATGCTAAGGCATGGAAGTATAAAGCAATGGCTTAGTCCACCTCCCTTGCAAGTAGGTTGTCATAAGTTCAATTCCTTGGTGTTACCAAATGTGCCATACACATACCTACATACCTGCTCTTTGTCATCCCCAGTGTTGCCTGGTATTTCTTGTTGGACTACAAAGACCTATAAAGCACCTCAAAGAAGCACAAGGTATGGTGAACACAACAGCCAGTAAGATAGCAAAGCATCATGGCCAGGAAACGACCCTTGTAACCAATGATCTTTGGTGAGCCCCACAATCATGACTTGTACGCATCACATAAGGTGTATCCCTGATGGGTATGTGCAAGCCCCACAAAGAAGGGTGTGCATTGATGGGTAGCATTGAAGCCCAGTATGTGCCTTACCCCCATATATGTAACAACACATATGAGCCTCACAGCTTGATGTGCGCAAACCTGGAGCACATCAACCATAAATGGAATGAGTTAGTGGAAGGAATAATGATACAAATAACAGACACTGTTAGCAAGATGGAAAAAGGGTGCCAAGAGATGGCTGTTTAGAATAACCTTTACATTATTTTAGGAACTCCATAATCAGAAACTTACAATGGATCTGGAGAGCTGGTTTGATCAATTCCCCCAAACATCTTTGAACCTATAAACATCAGATTTTGTGAGTTACCTTCGCTATACCAGCATGTTGAAAACCAGAACTTGGGGAGCAGGAAGGGCAGAAATGTGTTGCCGAAGATCCCCAAGGGTGGACTCCAAAACCCCTAGGCCATTGGCAGAGGGGTCCCCACAAGCTTGGTGAACATAGCCTTGTTACCCCAATTCATGAAGATCAATGCATACAGGATCTAACTCCTGTACACACACACACACACACACACACACACACACACACACACACACACACACACACACACACACACACCAAGTGATGGGAGCTCCACAAAGCAAATCCCAGGCTTTGATTCCTAATCCAAGACTGTTATAGTTGGCCAGTACTGATTTATTTTAGACTTTGAAGTTTATATAAAATTGGTCTTTTTCTCTTTCTCCTTACTATTTGAGCATAAATCCCCGAACATTTAGGCTTTTCCGACATCAGGGGAGAAGGGTCGACTTGCTTACCCCAACCATCAATGCTTGGTTTTCCTGAGCCTCCCAGTTTTCCACAGATGAAAATTTAAGCAGCTTAAATCTTTTCTACAAATTACCAGGTCATTTAAAAATAAATTGGGCTCATTTTAATCTAATTCCTAATGCACAAGTGCCTGGGGAGTTATTTTCAGCTCCGTTTGTTGCAGTTTGCAATTATCAAGCTCCTTTTAAAGAAGAAGAAAAGTAACAGGACTATATTTTATATGAAGTACCACGATGCTTCTGAGCAACTCATATTTAAGCTAAGTCACTGTGGGAGGGTGAAAGACAGGATGAAAGGATAGATTTGAGGGGACCCTCCAATAGAAATGGGTCAGAGAGGGAGTCAGAGTCTAGATTCAGGCAGATCCCAGCTCTGTACAAAATGTCAGTTGGGGAAAATACTGGGGAAAACGTGGTCCTTTTGTAAGCCTGCTGATTCTTGGTACAATTGGCCTTTGATGGTTCCCTGTTTTGAGAGGTTGGGGCCTGTGTGTATTTTGCTTCCAACACAAATGACAGGATTCAGCAATTGATCAAGCCAGAGAGAATTGCTGTGTCTTTCTTTCTTTCTTTTTTCTTTTCTTTTTTTTTTGTGGTTTTTGGGTCACACCCGGCAGTGCTCAGGGGTTTTTCCTGGCTCCGTGCTCAGAAATTGCTCCTGGCAGGCACGGGGGACCATATGGGATGCCGGGATTCGAACCGATGACGTTCTGCATGAAAGGTAAACGCCTTACCTCCATGCTATCTCTCCGGCCCCTCTTTTCTTTCTTTTTTTCTTTCTTTCTTTCTTTCTTTCTTTCTTTCTTTCTTTCTTTCTTTCTTTCTTTCTTTCTTTCTTTCTTTCTTTCTTTCTTTCTTTCTTTCTTTCTTTCTTTCTTTCTTTCTTTCTTTCTTTCTTTCTTTCTTTCTTTCTTTCTTTCTTTCTTTCTTTCTTTCTTTCTTTCTTTCTTTCTTTCTTTCTTTCTTTTCTTCTTCTTCTTCTTCTTCTTCTTCTTCTTCTTCTTCTTCTTCTTCTTCTTCTTCTTCTTCTTCTTCTTCTTCTTCTTCTTCTTCTTCTTCTTCTTCTTCTTCTTCTTCTTCTTCTTCTTCTTCTTCTTCAAGTTTCTGCATTATAACAGCGTGGGCACTCCAGGAATCATTCCATGTCCAGTGGAAATTTTTAGCCCCTGCATGATGCAGTCAGAATGATGATCTCAAAAGCACTTGCATGGTACAAAGCAAAGACGGTGGGGCTCTGAGAAGAAGTGGAAGGGGTTCTTTGAGGCCCTTTGAGCTCTGTGGACAGGGCAGGGGACATTGCATCAGGCAAAGCAGTATGTTCGGATTTTGAAGTTAGTAGAGGTGACAGAAATCAGTGACATGGCTCCAGCAAATTTAGACTCTCTTTCAGATTGGGGGCCTGAGTATGGCAAGTTGGGCTGTGCGTGTAGGATTAGGTGGTAGAAACTTGACCAAGGTATTGGGATTTTCAGTAATGGAAACCAAGGGGCTTGACAATGGTTTGCAGGATAAAATTTGGGATTGACAAGGTTTGCGAACAAACCACCTCCCCCAACTGGAAGAGAACAGAAGGATTCTTTTTTCTAAAATAATATTGACACCTGAGCCTTAAGGAGGATAATTAGCAAACATATGTTTGATTCAGATTAAAGTTAAAAACACTCACGTATGTTTGAAACTGGCAACAATTAACATTTGGCGGCAGTTAGCTAATAACACAGAGTGATGCTGGAGCCTCTGAGAGTGCTCAAAGGAGGAGGGATTGACTGGCAGAGGTCATGGTTGGTGATATTCTCCCACCTAGAATGGGGTGTGCTAGATGGAGAAACTGAGGCAAAGCTGTGTGAGGAAATTGGGGGTAGTTTAGGCTATCTCTTCATAGGTGGAAATCGCCATCATAGGTGATTTCCAACCATAAGTGGAAACCATCCAGTCTCTTCCCAGAGAAGCACCATGGCAGATTCATGCCCTGTGAAGGGGAAACTGAGGGCTCCAGTTATGCTTGAGCATGAGATATCCTTTCAGAGAAGGCAGCATATGGACATCTGCATTGCTATTGACCAGGGTTAGGAGGACAGAGACAATGACTCAACAGGGCATCTGTCTCCTCTATAGGATGTTGCCACAATGGCAAGCCATTTTCTAGTTCTGTTTTGTGATGAAGGAGAGGAATGCATGCTGTGTCCTCTGTTCTGCTAGAGAGCTGCTTGGCCGATCATTCTAAAGGGGAAGTGAAAACACCTGAAGCCAGCCTGCACTTACGTCACCTGTGCTTCCAGTCCCATACCTTGCCCTGAGGAGAGCTGGGATGCAGAGTTTTAAGTTCTGGATCAAAGCTAAAATTGATTGAGAAGTCAGGATTCACAGACCTCTACTCATTACTATTTTCAACACCTTCTCATCTATTTCCCATTCTATTTCAGAAAATTATGGTGTCACTCTGGAGTGTGAATCTATAAATAGTCAAAGTTTCTATGGCAGGCACACGTTTGCCAATATATATGTATATATGTAATATATATTAAATATCTGAAATGTATTCACAAACAGGAAGAAATCTAGCAGAATCTGTGCAGGTTGGGGAGAGAAAGACATAGTATCAAGAGTTTGCTTTAGCAAAAATTCCTCTCAAATTTATGTTTAAGTCATGCCTAGACCTGTGCCGTCTCTCTGGAGTAGCTCTTGAGTATTTGGGAAGGATCTCTTTTCAATTCCAAAGAAATTACTTTGGCTGAGAGTTGAGTTGGCATTTTAATGGGATCTGTCCCTTTCAGTTGGTAAGCAAGTTGAGACTGTTGTTTAATCTGGTGGGAACTGCACTGGAGGGTAGTATTGCAAATATATAGACTGAATTGACAGTATATCTACAAGAGGATGAAAATAAGATTCAATTTATAAATTTTAACAATGTTCTGGTCTATGTATAGGGACTCACAATGGTCCCCAAGGCTGAGTTCTTCGACGCAACTTTCAGAAGCTTGTTATGTTTGAGAAAATATTTCTGTATTCATGGAAGTGCATTTGAGGAGGATATTGGCATCCACTACTCTCTGGAAAGGGTGTGTTGACTTTCACTTGTAGGAAGACCATATGGATCATCCTAGCCAATAGGAATTCATGAACCTCTGTTATAAGAAGCCTACAGTCACCAGTAAAAAACTGGATGGTAAATTGAGTTGGATTGACTTTCAGGAGGCTTTAAAAGGGCCTAGAACATAGAACTGTTTCTACAAAGATGGAGAATTTTGGTATGGGTCTCAATTTAGGCACCTAGTATTGTTTTTAGGAGACAGTGAGCTAAGATGATTCTCTCTCCTTTTGGTTACTCCCAGCATGGAGGCAGGCTAAGCATGGAGAATGGAAGATGAGGGACTGAAGAGATTGTACAGGAAGTAGGACACTGTTCTTAAATATGGCAGACTCCTCATATGGTTCCTTGAGTCTAGCAGAAATGATTCTGGGGCAAAGAGTTAGGAGTAAGCCCTGAGCACAGTTGGGTATGATCTAAAAGTAAAAAAGAGGAGGAAGAAGAAGGAGGGGAAGGGAAAAAAGAAGAAAGAAGAAAGAAGAAAGAAGGAGGTTACTAAGTAGAAGGAAGAGAAGGTAAAAAAAGAGAAGTAAAAGGAGAAGAAGGGAAAGAACAAGAAGAAGATTATAAGGAAAAGTAGGAAAAGGAGAAGAGAGAGGAGGAAGAGAGGAAGTAAAAAGGAGGAAGAGAGGAAGTAAATAGGAAGAAGAGGAAGAAGAAAAGGAAGATGAAGAGAATTAAAAGAGGAGACAAAGGAGACAAGAAGAGGAAGAGAAAATTAAGAAGAGGAGGAAGAAGAGAAGGAGGAGAGGAAGATAAGGAGGAAGAGGAAAGTTGGATGAAGAGGAAGAAGAGGAGGAGAAGGAGGAAAACGGCATGATTGAAATCATGTCACTTGGAGATGGATATGCAAATCCTCATTGAGCAAAGGAGAAAGAGGTTCTTTATTCATGAATGAAAGATGAACAAGGAGTCTAGTTTGAGTCCCAGACCTGGTAGCTAGCATTGCCCCCAACTACCCACAGCCAGGCAGACTCAGGAAGCAGCCAACTTGGGCTGAACCATGTGGCACGTAGGTGGGCACCTCTCTTCAAGATATTCTAGGGCAGGGAATAGAGCCAGAAGGTTCAGTTGGACAATGAATGGGAACTTGGGATTCTTGGGACCAATAGAGGCCAATGCAGGTAGATTAGATGTCTTAAATCTCATAGACCTGGGAGGAAAAAAGACAGTGAAGTTTCTCACTGCTTTGATCACACAGATGGGCACAGAGAAGAGGAAGGTGGCGCAAAGCCAGAGCCAGCTGGAGCTGAATAAACCCACTACTCTTGTTTCCTGAGACACAGGCAAGCCTAGTGGATAGGGGCAGAGTCTATCCACTGATGCCCCTCCCTGCCAAGTGTCATTGACATGGACTGCTAGGACCTGCTGTGTGTGTGTGTGTGTGTGTGTGTGTGTGTGTTGGAGTGGTCAGGCACCAGTGGTCCCTCTGGGTAAATTCCTGCAACTCCATAAGCCTGGCTGGTGTGTTGAACAGTCAGCGCTATGTCATCTACCATCCAATATCCAAATTAAAAAATTAAAGCAAATCTCTTTATGATTTACTATCTGTTTCATATAGCTATATATCTGGGGTGATGTTCTCCCATGCAAAGGGGTCTCACGTGGACACCAAGAAGCCCATGAGACTCATCTTCCTCCCCTGAGCAGTCAGAGCCATCACTCAATGCCTCCCACCTACCCCTCAGGCATTCTCAGTGCTTGGATGTGATGTCACCTGTGGATATGGGACCACTCCTGGGCTCCTAATATTGTCATTGAAGACTCGTCTCTTTCCTTCCATTCCTGCTGACCATCCAGAGCCAAGCTGGAATAGGCTTTTACTCTCCTCTTATGCAGAACTTCTTAGGAAAGGGTCTGGAGCAGTGTCAGGCTTCATAGCCTCCACTCTGCTCTTTTATAATTGATAAAGAAAATAAGCAATTATCAGAAAGAGGAGAAAGCTCTAACTTGCCTGAAGCTGCTACTGCAATGACCTGAATCCTGGAACTATATGCATATTGTGGAGTCCTGCTGGGAGAGGCTCCTGTACCCTACCATGTGCTACCTCCTGCCTTCCAAAAGGAAGTTGGTGGCGTATACACTAGAAGCCTGGGGTTATTTTAATTTTAAGAATGACAGGATCTAACTCTGTTAGATCTAATTCTGTTAGGTCACTCCTGGTAGGACACAGGGAACTTTTTGGAGTGCCAGAAATTAAATCCTGATCAGCTGCATGCAAGGCAAGAACCCTACCCATTTCACTGAACTCTCTGACCTTCAGGGTAGGTTTGTGGGATTTTGTGTTTGCTTTTGGACCACACCTAGCAGTGCTCAGGGGTTACTTCTGGCTCTATGAAGGCTTGGGGGACAATATGGGATGTTGGGGATCAAATCTGGGTTGACTATGGGCAAAGCAAATGCAGCTGTGCTATTGCTCCAGCCCACATCTGGTCTTCAGGTAGGCAAGTCTGACTTGCCAATTGCTTGTTTTGTGTATTTCTTCCTACTCTGTGGGTCTTAGGTAAGGTCGATTACAGACTCATCTATCTCTCATCTCTCTCTCTGTCACATATCTGTCTATTTTTCATCCATCTGTTCAACTGTCCAGATAGCATAGATGGTCAGCAAAGCAGCTGGCCATGCTTCTGTCATTGCTGTTGCTACAGAAACAACAGCAGCGGGGATCTCTGTGCTCACCCTGGCTTGGATTCTTGGCAGGTTGAAAACAAAAAGAGAGGAAATAGTGTGATTTCTTCAGCAATTACTTAAGGAGTAGAAGGAACAGAAGACGGTGACCTGAGCCAGGAGCTGGGCTGGCCACGGGGGAGTAGCTGGAAATGCTTACTGTGGGCTTAGCCATGGTAATCCCCAACATGCTGTTGATAGCAGAGGATGACACATTTCATCATGTACCCAGCTGCTGCTTTGAATATCTTCCATCCTCTGGATGTGACTCTTTTGAGGCATATTTCCCTTTTTTTCCCAGTATATATACACACATGTATGTATACATATTTATGATTAAATCACCATGTTGATAGTTGAGTTCCATACATATACTATTCCAATATACCCATCTCTTCACCATTGTTCATTTTCCATACGAATTTCTCCTGTTACCTTCCCATCATCTCATCCTCACCACCATCCCCAACCTGTCCCCTATCGAATATTTTTGTTGTTTTAGGGGAACACCTGGTAGTACTCAGGGGTTACTCTTGACTCTGTGCCCAGTATTTATTCCTGGCAGGCTCTGAGGATCATATAGAATGCTGAGGATCGAACCTGGATTTGCACAAGGCAAACACTCTCCTTGCTGTATTATCCTATCCCTTCAGTTTCAATGGCTGCCATGTTTCTTCTCTTTTCCATCCTTTTATTCTTTTAGGCACAATAGTTTGCAATACTGAAGGGGTTTTATGCATATTACTTTACCTCCTTTAAATTCCCATTTCTTGTCTAGAGTGATCATTTCCAACTATTATTATCATTGTGGTTACTTTTCTGTCTTTTTATTTATTTATTTTTAATTTTTTGGGGGGGCCACACTCAGTGAGGCTCAGGGGTTACTCCTTGCTATGCACTTAGAAATTGCTCCTGGCTTGGAGGACCATATGGGATCCCAGAGAATAGAACTACAGTTTGTCCTAGGCTAGTGCCTGCAAGACAGATGCCATACCACTCTGCACCACCGCTCTAGCTCCTCCTTCTTTGTCTTTTTTTTTTTTTTTTGATTTTTGGGCCACACCCGGTAATGCTCAGGGGCTACTCCTGGCTATGCGCTCAGAAGTTGCTCCTGGCTTGGGGGACCATATGGGACACCGGGGGATCGAACCGCGGTCCGTCCAAGGCTAGCGCAGGCAAGGCAGGCACCTTACCTTTAGCGCCACCGCCCGGCCCCCTCCTTCTTTGTCTTAACTACCCTTTTCACCTAACATTTACATTGTCTTTTGATATCTACTGTGTTTTTTTATATCCCACAGATGAATGTGATCATTCTATGTCTGTCCTTCTCTCTCTAACACATTAACTCAGCAGGATATTCTTCATATCTATCCATGAATAAGTAACTATGATTGCACACTTTCATGCTTGATTTCCAGAGACCCTGATTTTATTAAAAAAAAATCAAACTGATTTCTGTCTCTTCTCTGCCTCTTTCTTCCACAGCTGTTTGACAATCCTGCCCACATGCTTTGAGCCATGTTGGTGCCCGGCTGTGGCCACAGAGTTCAGGGCCCCCAAGGCTGACTCCATTGTGTCATTCTTGAAGCTGGATTTCAGATCCTTCGCGTCTGATGTATTATTCAATGTGTGATTCTTTCCAAACAAGATGAATTATTTACAAGGCTGTAGGATCTCTGAAGTTCCAAGAGCTTTCTTGTAAATGTGGGGGGGGTGGTGGGGGTTGTGAAGGCAGACGATTGAGAATACTTCTCAAGTTTTGGAATGATGATGTCTGTTTTCAATCTATACATATTCTGGGAGAAGGACACTGTGATATTTTGTGTGTTAATAAGGTCCATCCAGTTCTCTCTGAATTTCAGGATTCAAAGGCAGTGGCTGGAATCTGAGCTCCACTAACACACCACTAGGGGGCAGTAGGATGACACAATCAGAAGCTGAGTGTCTGTTTTTCTGTTAAGAGATAGATTCTGGAACTTCTTTTTATTTTTTCTTTCTACTTCTTTTTTGTTTAAGGCCAGTTTTCATTGTCACTGCACTGTGATAGGGCTGACAAAGACGTAGGTGCTCTTGCTAATTCCAGTCATGCTTTAGGGTTCTGTCGCACTCTGTATGGTGCCCCTCTCCCCCACTTTTTTATATTCTCTGATGATCTAAAAACCCAGAGATATCATGTTGGCTACTCTTGTCTCCCAGCACTGCTGCACTCAACACAACGTCTAACACATTTGTCTTCTTTGAGGAAAACTTGCATTAAAATGTCGAACCACTGAACCGAGCTGATCTGTGGTGAGGGGTGATTTTCAGGTACACCTTGTGAAATGCTGCCTGAGGGAGTTTTTGGGCTGGGTGGAGCTGGGTTGTGAAAGTATTAGCAAAAAATCCCTTTTCAAATGTTCTGAATGTCCAAGGGAATGCCCATAATCTGGTTCACTTAGTTGTGAATATGTTGTCTGAAGTTCTATCTTAATAAAAATGGATGGGAAATAGCAAACATACATGCACTTCTAGAAATGATCCATGATTTGTCAACTACATTATAATGAATTTTTTTTAACTATTGGAACATTCCAGGGTTAGTTTCTGGCCTCAAGTCAGTCTCACTTGGGGTGGGAATATGGTAAAGTAAATGACACATATGTGAGGTCTGTCTTTTCTGCTTTCACTTGCCTACTTTCCACCTTGCAGACCTTTGTTGAATCTCCTGGTAGAATTATACTGGTAAGATCTTACTCTGCATTCTAGCCTGGTGTCTGTTTGGATTGTTTCCTATTATGGGCTGTTAAGTTGGAGCTTCTGTCTTTATTCTAGTACATCTTTAGTGACTTGGTTTGCTGAAAATGTACATAGAAGGCAATCTGCATCCAGTCTGAGGTTTTATATAGTTTCCCCACCCCTTTTTTTGGATTATCATTGATTTACAACTTCTGGAGTCTAAATTAATCCCTTTAGATGTGCTAGAATTCACCCCACCCACCACCAAAATTCCAGTACCAACTCCAGTCCTCTCCTCCTGTCCCTCCATCCATTCTTATTTTGCTGAGTCAAAGAGTTAGTTTTATTGTCTTGGGCCTGTTTGATTGCTTGCATTAATAAAGTTTTAGATCTTACAGACATCTACCTGATTTGAGAGACAGGAAGGATAGCTAAATGGCTGTGGGGGCAGTCAGACAGACGAGGGAGATGATGGTTTTAGGTGACAGGAGAAATACTAATCTGCCACTTTGTTGGCTAGGTCAGAAACCAAGCTGTGCATTGAGCTTGCAGTGTTGAACCGGGGATCATACAGGCAAGTGACCTATGGCCTGGTATGCAATCTGGAGATGGGCATTCATGAAGCGGAAGTGATTTGAAGGGGACTCAGTGGGGCACAGGCATTGAGGGGCATAGGAAGTATTCCCTCTAGGTGTTTGGGTAGATGCATTGTTAGACTTGCAAGAACTATTTGCAAATTCACTTGAGTCTTGAAACCTACCAGTCACTATCTTGAATAGCTGTGAAGCCTACTTTGTCTGATTAATTGTAGTCGTAGTTCAAGATGTTACTCAGTAGAACACATCTGTCATGTGATGTCCTAAGATCAATCACCCCAAAATTAGGGGAAAAAAACTCAGTCATGCTTTCTAAGCACTTACACTGGTGTTTTAGGGAGAGACAAGCTGCTGGAAGAGAGAACCTTGCTAAGGTTGGTACGGAACAGAACAGAACATGCTCTAATGTACCCCAGGATGGTTATGTGGGGGAGATGGGAGGTGAACTGGACCACTTCCTGATGGAGAAAGTAGTTGTTACAGAGCCAGGATGGCTGATGGATGCTCCAAGCTGAGAGATCAGCACAACCTCTTCAGACCTGGAATAGAAATAACACAGGGTGGTATTGATAGATAATGGTTGGAGCGGGTAGAGATGGGTTGGGTTGGGACAATTCTGAGAGAGAAGAGTGGGCTGCAAGTCAGATCTAATATGACAAGGAGTGTGGTGTTTGTGCCAGGCTGACTGCTGGGACTTCCAAGCCAATAGGAGTATGTTTTTCTCCCACTTCTGGCATTGGAGCAGGAGGGGCACAAAGTGATGCCTGCCTGCCTGCCTGCCTGCTGCCTGTGGGCTACATCTGGACTTCATGCATAATCTGCTAGCCTGGCTTAGAGTTGAAGCTGAGAACAAGAGTTTGGATGGAGTTGTGCACTGGTGGAGTAAGGAGGCAGAGGCTCTAAGTTATAGAGATGGTCAGTTTCTACCAATAGTTTGTAAAAAAATCCCCCACATATAACAATTGGTTCTTGTAAGCCAGTAGGAACCTTCTTAGCACTTTTTACCTACTGAGTTGAGGACACAGACTCAATATTGCCTTGAAGATCCTGAGCCTTGCAGATAGCGGAAGTAAAAGGGGGGTCAGGGTGTGGGGTTTCCCTTGCGATAGTAGGTTGGGGGTGAGGTCTGAGGAAAACCAAGTCAGTCAGATACCACGTGGTGGGATGCTTGGTGTCTGATCTCAGTCCTATGCAGTAATCTTCATGCATACACATATGTGTGCCCATGGGTTGGTCCCATGGTCAAGCAGTTTGGCTCCTGTAGATAACCTGATTCTCTGTTAATGGGTGGAAGTGAGGCTAATGGCTGTATGGATCAGGGAAGGCTGTGTGGTAAAGGTGGCAAGTCTGAGCTCATGATTGCTTGAGGGGTAAGGTGGGCTCTTCAGGTTGGCATTTGAATTCATCAGCCAGCATTGGAGTCCTGGGTTCTGTGGGCTTATCTGTAAAGCAAAACTCTCTGCTCCTGAGGCCACTTTGGCAATGCTGGGGCGGGGGGCTCTGGATGTATCTAGTGATATTTGAATGACTATGTGTTGCTGTGAATGAAACTGGAATGGGAGTATGCTAGGCATATGCCCTAACCACTATGCTATCTCTTGGACAAGGCTCAGAAGAGACCAATGGTGTACTTTGCATCGGGCTTTCCAGAATGGCAAATTTCTTCATTCCCTGCTCATGGAGAAAGTAACTGCAATAGCTCTGAGCTGACCCAGAATTCAGGGAAAAGTATCCCTCTGGGGGACCAGACTTACTTCGACAGCCAGCCTCATGCATCCATTATTGGTCCAACTTCGTGCTATAATTAGACATCAGTTATCAATCAGGCTTTATAGGTTGTAATTGTATATCAGTTATTGATTTTTCTTTATGCTCTGCAATGAGGCATCAGTTCATGATCCAGTCACATGTACTGTAATCAGGCATTTGTTATCCAACAGCTTCATATACTGTAATTAGGCATCAGTTATCAATGAGTCCAGTGCTGTGATTAGATTTTAGTTATTGATCCAGAGTCATATGCTGTAATGAGGCATGGATGTAGCATTTTTTGGTGGTGCTTGTTTTCCTGTGGATATGTCTGAATTTTGATATACAGGCTGTGCTAGTTCCTCTGTGGCCAGGAGGCTATGCTCAGTTATTGGCTGTAGAGAAGATTTTGTTTGATGGAGTTCTATGTATTTATCTTTACCCTGTTTCCTCATCACTGTGTATGATTTTCAGCATCTTGCATTAGGATATTTTTTATTAATATCTTTATTTAAACACCTTGATTACAAATGTGATTGTAGTTGGGTTTCAGTCATGTAAAGAACACCCCCCTTCACCGGTGCAACATTTCCACCACCAATGTCCCAAATCTCTCTCCTCCCCACCCCACCCCCACCTGAACTCGAGACAGGCTTCCCACTTCCCTCATTCATTCACATTGTTAGGATAGTTCTCAATGTAGTTATTTCTCTAACTAAACTCATCACTCTTTGTGGAGAGGTTCATGAAGTGGGCTGTAACTTCCAGCCTCCTCCCTTTTGTCTCTGAAAATTATTGCAAGAATGTCTTTCATTTTTCTTTTTTTTATTTAAACAAATCTATTACACACATGATTGTGTTTGGGTTTCAGTCATGTAAAGAACACCACCCATCACCAGTGCAACATTCCCATCACCTATGTCCCAAATCTCCCACCTCCCAACCCAATCCCCACTTGTACTCTAGACAGGCTTTCTATTTCCCTCATGCATTCTCATTATTAGGATAGTTCGAAACTTAGTTATTTCTCTAACTAGACTCATCCCTGTTTGTGGTGAGCTTCATGAGGTGAGCTGTAACTTCCAGCTTTTTTCTCTTTTGTGTCTGAAAATTATTATTGCAAGAATGTCTTTCATTTTTCTTAAAACCCATGAGTGAGACCATTCTGCATCTTTCTCTCTCTGACTTATTTCACTCATTTTTCTTAAAACCCATAGATGAGTAAAACCATTCGGCATCTTTCTCTCTCTCTGACTTATTTCACTCAGCATAATAGATTCCATGTCCATCATGTATAGGAAAATGCCATGACTTCATCTCTCCTGACAGCTGCATAATATTCTATTGTTTATATGTACCACAGTTTCTTTAGCCATTCATCTGTTGAAGGGAATCGTGTTTGTTTCCAGAGTCTGGCTATTGTCAACAGTGCTGCAATGAATATTGGTGTGAGGAAGGGATTTTTATATTGGATTTTTGTGTTCCTAGGCAGGTATATCCCTAGGAGTGGTGCATTAGGATTTTCTTGCTAGGCTTTTCTTTCCTAGTTCCAAGATTAAACAGGTATTTGATGAAGTGATCCTGTTTCAAGATGCATCAAATAGGTGAGAGTGTTTTCTGTATGAGAGCCTCCTGTAACTCTACATTCCTCATGGCCAGTCTTTGGCCTCAGGAAGACAACATGGCTGCTCTTGTCCTTGAGGCATGCTCCTGTCACCCTCTTAGACCTAAGGTTAGAGCTGGCTCTGCCACATGGCCAGACTTGGTGAGGGCATGTGTGAAAAGATTAGATAGGGTAGAGTGGTAGTGTGAACACAGAGGTTGGCAATGGGGTTTTGAAGGAGCATTAGTCAGCCTCTAGGATTGAGCATGGTATAGAGAGCACTTCTTAAGAGTGCCAGGTGTTTGAGAGCGTGTCTCTAGCATTGATGTCTAAAGTCTGAATGAATGTGATTGTGTGACTGTGATTGGGGTGTGACTGTTTGAATGTAATTGGATTGTGACTCTGCGTGACTATGAGCTGGAGTGTGACTATGATTGGGGTGACTCTGATGTGAGCTGGGTGTGATCATGTGTTTTGATTGGGGTGTGAACTGTGTGACTGACAACTGGGGTTTGAATTGTAAGTTAGGATATAACTGAAGCTGGGGTGTGATTTGCAGTGTAGAGTACAGGGATAAGCTGCATTTCTTCTGCTGGCTGAAAACTGCTCTCTCTCTCTATCCCTCTCCTTTCCCCTCTATCCCTCTCTTTCCCTCTCCTCTTTATCCCTCTTTTTGTCTCCCTCTCCTCCCCTTCTCTCTCCTCTCTATACCACTCTCCCTCCCTTTTTTACTCCCTCTCCCTATATTCCTTTCCCTTTACTCTCCCTCCTCCTCTCTATTTCCTATCTCCCTCCACCTTTTCTCCCTCCCTTTCTCTCTTTCTTCCTCATTTTGGGTCACAGTCAGTGGACCGCAAAGACTACTCCTGTCTTATGCTTGGGGATTTCTTGCTCTTGGCAGTATTTAGAAGACCATATGATGCTGGAGACCAAAACTCTTGCATGCGAAGTCCACACTCAGCCCATAAGCATCTGACTTAGGCTTGCACTCAGCCCATTGAGTGTCTGTCTCTCTGGTCTGCAGTTTGACCTCTGATCCTTACTCCATTTATGGGATCTATGACTTTCACTACCCACACTATGATTCTCAGGCACTGGCTCCCCGTTAGACACTCTTCCTGGGGTAGAGTTATTACATTCACACACCAATAGGACTCTGAAGTACTGAAACTGGGAATACCACTGCACTTTCTTCCATGCATGGTGTAACCCCACCTCCATCTTCCTGCTTAACCTTACCTGATGGTAAGACCAGCCCATTTCTGGTAGGGGTCTTTGGTATGTTACAAAAGGATCGCTCTAGGGGCAGAAGGAAGATTCAGTGGAATATTCAGGGAGAAGCATGAGAAGGAGACATGGCAGAAAGAGGTTGAGATGTCAGGGCAGCTGAAGAGAGCATGCTTAAAAAGTTTGATAGGGGCCAGTGAGGTGGTGCTAGAGGTAAGGTGTCTGCCTTGCAAGCACTAGCCAAGAAAGGACTGTGGTTCGATCCCCCGGGGTCCCATATGGTCCCCCCAAGCCAGGGGCAATTTCCAAGTGCTTAGCCAGGAGTAACCCCTGAGCATCAAATGGGTGTGGCTCAAAAAACCCACAAAAACCAAAAAAAATTATTAAAAAAAAGTTTAAGATTAAAGGCCACACATGGTGGCTAGGGCCTGAATAAAGTTGATGTCTCCTGAAATCTGATTGCCTGTGGATCATTTCCTTGCTGTCACCCTGAGACTGCAGGCTGGAGGGAATTTCAGGCATGTGGCCCAGGCTTCTCTCTCCATCCATATCACCATCATCCACTACCATCTAGGACTCTATAATTAATATGTCTTTAAACACATAGAACCACCCTAACCACACCAAATACCCATATTCAGAAAAGACATTGCCAATGATCCCCACTCCCATCAGTCTGTGGTCTTTGGGTCCAGTCTTCTCTGCTCAGAAGACCATCCTCCCTGTGACCTCCTTTTTTCCTGGGTGCCATTGGCATCACCCCCACAGTGCAAAACCTCTCTCTCAGCCTTCTTTTTTTCTTTTTTTTCTTTTTTTTATTATTTTAATTATGACAACAAAGATGCAAAGAAAGAGGACAGGGTAAAGTTACAGTGGAAGCCCAATCACCCATAAACAGGATTCTCAGTAGTCCCATCGATGATATCCCAGCCTTGAACTTTCAGCCAAAGAACATTAAGAAAAACAAAACTGAACCCATGTACAATACAATTACTTTGTCCCTCAAATCCCCAGTTGTAGTACATAATATTTCTTAGCAGCACACCATATAATCTAAAGATATTAGACTTATGTAACTCTTTAAACATTGAGGGCAAAGTACATTTATCTAGTTCCATGCACATGCTTACTAGTTTAAGTTAACCTCAAAAGTTTTAGTGGGTTGTTTTTCTTAAGGATTTTGAGATCGCATAAATCTTTCGCCTTTTACTATCAACTTCCACTTGATTGCTTACAGTGCTCCATCCTGGAGGTTTAGAATTGCCTAATAAAGATGCTCACACATAGAAAAAGAACATTGTACTTTCCACAAAGCAAAGTCTTTATAAATGCATTTGAATTTTTGATCTGTCTACAGCTTATTGCCACTTTTTTGGCAGAAGATTCCAGACACCAACAGAATCCTTTTTTATTTATTGAAAAATGCAATATCACGGTGCAGCAGTAATTAATTTTTTTGGCTTTCACCTAATTAAATGTGTGCGAAGAATGTGGGAAAGGGTTTTATCGTCCGCTCAGAAGTTCTCACACCTGACTTCAATCACTCTGAGTAACTACTTCATTAAGATGTGGCTAAGCCTAGGGACAGATCATTAATTTTCATGGATATAATCTGGGAATCCAAATGTTTGTTGAAGGGCATCTGGCAAGAAAGCCATAAATGCATCAGTACTTACTTTTCTAAAAAAACCTATAGCATGCTTACATCATGCCCCTGTCACTTTATGAATTCATCTCTTCAGTGTAACCACCACAAAGCATGAGGACATAGACAGTGCCTCCATCCTTTATGTCAATGGTTCCTGCATTCTTGAATCGATATCTTTGGAAACAAATGGAAAGAAATGGCCAAGAATTCAGTCAGGATGCCTGCTCTTTTGCTCCAAATGGACTCTTTTTTGCCCTTTTTACAAGGCTAATGGAGGCCAAACTTGGCTGTGGTTAGGGCTTACTCTTGGCTCTGTGCTCAGGGATTAATTCAGGCTGGCTTGGGAGATTATCAGCAAAGCTTGGGATTGAACCCAGATTGGCTGTATGCAAGGCAAATGCCCTGCCTGCTTTACTATTGCTCTAGTCCTTCTTTTATTTTGGGGGGGGGGGAGGAGGGTGTTTGGGTCACACCTGAAAGCACCTAGGGGTCATTCCTGGCTCTCTGCTCAGAATTCGCTCCTGGCAGGCTCGGGGGGCCATTTGGGATGCCGGGATTTGAACCACCATCTTTCTGCATGCAAGGCAAATGCCTTACCTCCATCTGTCTCTCCGGCCCCTGCAGTCCTTCCCTTTGTTCTTCTGATGAGGATGAACTTGTATTCTTATTATTATCAGATGGAACTTTTCTGTGAACATGGAGGAAAAATTCCTTATCTTTATTCCATACTGATGATTAATGAGTTATCCCCATTGATAACAGTCAATTCTTTTTTTTTTTTTTTTTTTTTTTTTTTGGTTTTTGGGCCACACCCGGTAACGCTCAGGGGTTACTCCTGGCTATGTGCTCAGAAGTTGCTCCTGGCTTGGGGGACCATATGGGACACCGGGGGATCGCCCGGCCCCAACAGTCAATTCTTAATTGTTTCAAAACTTCCAAGGGAGTTTTTGAAACCAGGAAAGGGTAGAAATATTAGAAGATCCTGATTTCTCTGAACCAATTAGTGCCAAAGTTAGGAACTTTCAGAATGTTTCTATGCTTTCTGAGAAATTGAAATCTGAGCGTACAAACACTTCCATGCTAATGGACTGTGCTAATGGACTCACAAGACTATTACATTCAGTTTGCTTCTGCCTCTGCACACTATAAAGTACTTCTCCCACATTAGCTCAGAGGAGGTAAAGGAAACATTTTCAAAAAGGTGGAAAATGTTCTTCTGTGACTGTCACCTCCATCTTGGTCTTTGCTTTGACACTGCTTTCTGACTTCTGGTAGAGAAATCATATTAAGATTAAGATCTCCTAGCCAATGAACCCCAGCATGACCTGACATCACACTACAAGCATGACAATGGTGAAACACGCAGGCCAACACCATGCATAGAGAAAGAAGATGGTAACTCTGATGACCCAAAAAGTCCCAACCACTTATTTAGCCTCTACGATAAGGAGCTTAGAGAAGAAATATGGAGGATGTTCATAGAACTCAAAGAAAGCATGCATTGAACTGAATGAACCACCAATAAGAATCAAGAGGATCTAAAAACAGATTAAAATGGTGCTTGAAGGGGCCGGAGCAGTAGCACAGCAGTAGGGCACTAGCCTCGCATGTGGTTGACACAGAATGCACCTTGGTTCAATCCCCCGCGTCCCATATGGTACTCTAAACCAGGAGTGGTTTCTGAGTGCATAGCCAGGAGGAACCCCTGAGTGTCACCATGTGTGGCCCCAAAAAACCAAAAAAGAAGGTTTTTGAAATAAAGTCCAGGCCTTGAAAAAGCCACGTGAGAGTCCTGAATCTATCATTAGCATAGCTAGGCAAACAAACAAGCCAATGTAAAACCAAATAAAATGGCTTCAGAGGAGAGAGCAGTAATTAGCATGGATATATCTGCATGTTGGCTGTGTTTCTGTCTGGTGCTGTTGACAGGCTGCTTCTGGGGTAGGAGTTACTCCTGCCAGTTGGGAACCCAGCCAGAGAGGCCCTGAAGTGAAGTCCAGGAACTTGAAAGATGCGGGTGACAATGGTTTTACTTTCCTGTAATGATTGCCATGTGGATTCTCATGTGTCCTGAGAGTTGGAGTCATCATAACTTTCAACATCTCTCTCACAATAATGCAGAAGGAACTTGAAGACCATCTGTGGAGGTTATTTATTCCTTTGATTATTATTATTATTATTATTATTATTATTATTATTATTATTATTATTATTATTATTATTATTTTGGTTGTTGGCTCACATCCGGTGGCGCTCAGGGATTACTCCTGCTGGCTCTACATTCAGAAATCACTCTTGGCTTTGGGGAACCATATGGGATGCCAGGGATTGAACCTAGGTCGGTCCTGAGTCAGCCGCAAATGCAAGGCAAATGTCCTACTGTTGCATTATCACTCCAGCCCCTAATGCAGCATTTCTTTGCCAGGCACTGGACTC
This sequence comes from Suncus etruscus, assembly GCF_024139225.1. NCBI lineage: Eukaryota > Metazoa > Chordata > Mammalia > Eulipotyphla > Soricidae > Suncus > Suncus etruscus. The sequence continues at coordinate 40,198,237 of NC_064867.1, read as the reverse complement.
CAGAATCTAAGGTGGGGGAAGCCTCTCACCTCCTTAGGTTTTTTTTTTTTTTTTTTTTTTTTTTTTTTTGCTAACAGTTTCTTGTCCTTATCCCTGACCCACACAGCTCTAGTGCATCAGGAAACAGATGCAAACCTCTGCAGCTTTCTTCATAAACACTAACAGCTATCACCAACGTTTTTTCACTTCCACATCAAAAAAGGAATGCTTCCTTCAAATTATAGAACCTCTAGAGACTCCTTGAGGAAAAACGGAGAAAAATTCTTTCGTTAAAAGAATTCCCAGATCTTTATTGCTAAAATGCCCTTAACGCTGTTTTGAGAAGCCTTGGGGATGACATGGAGAAGGAGGGGACAGCATGTGACCAGCTATGGAAGCAAATGAGACTGAAAGTCCAGCCAGCCCCTGGCCAGGACTGACATTTAACTTCACCTTCTCTGGACAAGAGGTTAATTTTCAAGAAGTGAAATCCTAGAGATTAATTTGCAAAGGTGCCTCTAATGAAGATGCCTTCAGCTCTTGCATCTGGCCTAGGACAGCAGGCATAATGACTGTCATCCATCTCCTCCAGGCGACAAGCCAGCTCTGTGCTTTCAAGCTTCACTGGCTCCTTTCTGGATCATTCCCCTTCTCAGAACACATTATCCCCTCTCACCTGAGAAGGGAAAGCCAGCTCAAACTCTGACACAGATCTAGAAGGAAAGTTTTCCATCTTTCACGATGACTGAAAAATGTGAAGTTGAACCTGGCTAGAGCTAAGCTTGGGATGTAACTTGTTTCTTTATTTTTTGGGGGGTTGAGTAACATCCAATGGGGCTCAGGGGCTACTTTTGGCTGTGATCAGGGTTACTCTAGTAGTAATAAGAGTAGGTAGAAACTATGTATATATTTTTTTTCTTTCTTATTATTTTTTTTGTTTTTGTTTTATTTTTTTGGCCCACAAAATGGTGACATTCAGGGGTTACTTCCAGCTATGCACTCAGAAATCACTCCTGGATTGGGGACCATGTGGGACTTCTGGGGATCAAACCAGGTGCAAGGTAAATACCTTACCTCTGTGCCATTGCTCTAATCTAACTATTTATATTTTTAGGAATCGAACCAGAGTTGGTCACATATAAGGCAAGAACCCTAACCCCTGGACTATTAATCTGGCTATAAGTGATTACTTCTGAGTATTCCCCAAGACCATCAAAGAGAAGTTCCTGGTCTCTCCATTTTCTATTTCTTTATTCACTGATGGGAATCAGAGAAGAGAAAATAAATAGGTCAGGCTAAAGTAGACTTTCTCAAGCATGATTCAAGAATAATACAAGTTTCCAAACATGGGAATCTTGTGGAAATTTCCATTCTTAGGCCCCATCTTAGAGCTGAAGAAGCAAAAAACTCTGGATCCATGGTCTAGAACTCTGTGATTTCACAAGCTGTCCAAGTGATCTTGATGTTCATGGAACTGTTGGTTAAAATTATCTTTGTGCTCTTGCTCTTGCTAACATTCAAGGCGACCTTGACAGCTTTTCAAATAATTAGAAGCTGCTAAACATTTCAGCTGTGCAGAAAATACTGTATCTTGTCACTTGCATGGTTTGGTTTTTTTCAACCAAGTTATCACTGGATGAAATATACTGGATAAGCTTGGTCATGTCTGTGAGTCCATGTTCCTAATATTAACTGATATGAATCAACTAAACTTCGTTAAAAAGGTTTAAACATAGAATCTTCATCTGCCACTTTATTTTTTTTTAATTTTAAAAAATTATTTATTTAAGCACAATGGTTAAAAACGTGTTTGTAACTGGGTTTCAGCCATAAAATGCACACTCCCTTCCCCAGTGCAACTTTCCCACCACTGTTGTTCCTCCCCCCATTTCCTACCTTTCCTCACCTCCTGCCCGTCTTCAAGACAGACATTGTATTTATTTCTCTATCTTTGTCATGGTAGTTGTGAATATAGTTATTTCTCTGTATGCACTTACTACTCTTCATGATATTCAGCTATAACTTTAGAGTTGAGAAAACCAAGGCCCAAATGTCTCTGTGACCTTAATGTAACCTTTCAGATGAGATCCAAAGGCTTTGTAAAACCCAACTCTTTCAACTGCAATAATCATTGCATTTGAGTCTTTTGTAGCATACAGATAGTGCCAGAGAACAAAGCAAGCAACTAAATTGATTTTATACATATATGCACACACAAAACAGCAGTTAGGAAACTGTGTGTTGCAGAGTTTGACACGTCAGAAATTATAGAACCAATTACTTTTTTACAAGTCAACTTGCGGTAGTTATTTCAAACAAAGCAGTCCCTGAAATTTGTTCCTTAAGGACATGGTTGATAGAATATCTGTGGTTTCAACCTTATTACATATTCTGGAGATCAAAGTTGAGAGGGCAAGTTGGGAGAGTAGATTAAGGTTATTAATTTGAACCCCATGTTTATTGTTTTTTAGATTTCTCCCATGAAAAGAAAGATTATTTCTTTTTAATGGTACCAGTAGCTCAATGGCCAGTGCTCCCTGTGGATTGTTCAAAGGACTGTCCAGGCTTTCAGAGATTAAAAGGCTGACCTTGCTTCTCATTCCAGCGGACTCTTGACTGTTTATGGGTCTTGAGAAAATCCCAACTATGCCTGGAGCACAGAAAATCTATCAGTTAAATGGACATATTATTATCTAGACTTTCTTAAAGCAGAGGATAAGGCAAAATGCTTCTGCAGCAGGTGATTTGGTAAAATGGGGAAGTGAGGGAGGTGGACTCAATAAAATAATGCTACCACTTCTCTGCTCTACCCAGCTAGGACTGTCCAGGGAAATGTGTGCATAGGTGAGGACTGGTAAAGGTGAGTGGAGCATCTACACAGTGCAGGTGCTCATGTCCCAAAAATCTTCGGAGGCTGAATCAAGCTAAGTTTGAATCTACTTGTTTGGCATTATGTGGGAATGGGTCTCTGCCATCTTAGCTAGCTATGGACTCAGGCTGGATTTCTGTTTTCAGGAAAGGGAAGTCACTCATATGGGCATGGCATTCCAGTCTGTCATTTTCCTTCTCAGAAAAAAAATTTCAAGAGGTAGAGAAATAGCAAAGCAAAATAGTTGGACTTTTTTTTTGGTTGTTTGGTTTTGAGTTACTTTGTGGTTCTCAGGGCTTAACTCCAGGCTCTGCCCTCAGGGATCACTCCTGGCAGACTCAGGGGGACTATACAGGGTGTTGGGGATCAATCCGGGGTCACCATGTATAAGACAGATGCTCTCCACTGTATTATATCTGATTTGAAAATATAGTTTATTGTTTTGTTTTGTTCTGGGACCACACCTAGCAGTGGTCAGGAATTTTTTCTGGCTCTGCACTCAGAAATTACTCCTGTAATATTAAATACATATATGCATATATATGTATATGTGGCTTTATATAATGTATATATATATGTGTATATATATATATATATATATATATAGAGAGAGAGAGAGAGAGAGAGAGAGAGAGGGAGAATGAGAGAGGGTGGGAGGGAGAAGAAAAATGTAAGCCCCTAAGGCAGGGGAGGAAGGTGAGAGGGAAACTGAGGACATTGGTGGTGGAAATTTGATGAAGCTTATTGTACATTGTATGACTAACTCAATTATGAATTACTTTATCTATAAAAAAGACAACTGTATTACAAAAAAATTTGTAACCACTGTTTAAATTTAAAAAAATTACAAAGTACAGAGAATTGCACTGGTGATGGGGGGTGTTCTTTACATGACTGAAACCCAACCTCAGTCATGTTTGTAATCAAGGTGTTTAAATAAAGATATTTAAAAAAAAAGTACAGAAACTGGGGCCGGAATGTTGGCATGGAGCGGTAAGGCATCTGATTGCCTGTACTAGCCTATGAAGGACTGCGGTTCTATCCCACCAGTTCTATATGGTCCCCTAAACCAGGAGCGATTTCTGAGCGCATAGCCCAGAGTAACCCCTGAGCATCACCAGGTATGGCCACCTCCCCCAGAGTATAGAAAGAGGATTGGATCAATAGCACAGTGGGTATGGTGTTTGCCTTGCATGCAGCTGACTCAGACTTTGAACCCCAGTATCTCATATGGTCTCCTGAGCCTGCCAGGAGTGATTTCTGAGTACAGAGTCAGAATAACTCCCTGAGTGCTGCTGGGCATGACCCTTCCCCCAAGAAAAAGAAAGAAAGAAAAAGAAAGAGAAAGAAAAAAGTAAAGAAAAATAAATAAATAAATTACTCCTGGCAGGTTCAGCAGACCATATGGGATGCTGTGATTGAACCTGGGTTGGCTGCATGAAAGACAGACACACACTGTTCTTTTACTCTGGCCCCACAAAAGGGTTTTTATTGAAAGAAATTTACTTAGAAAAGTTTGAGAGGTGAGAAAAAGAAGAGCACACATTTAAGAGAGAACACTGGCTTCTCCAGAGTGGAAAAAGATAATGCTTCTTTAGGAGGCTAAGTACAATTTTTCCAAATTTTCTTCATGGGGCTTTCTCTGCACACATGAATATAATCAAGTTATTGTCATAGGGAAAGCTTTAACTCTGGATGGGGCATCTTATTTTCCTGTAATTTCCTCTTTTCTGAGGGTTCCACTCTTCTCTGGCTGATGCCTCAGTTTGTGCAGTTGCTTGGAATCTTGACTTCTTCATCTTCAAGCAGCTTAAAATTTGCCTTTCAAAGGAGTGTGATCATCATACTTCTGAGTTACTTTAGGGCTGGGCATTTTCTTATGAAGTTTTATTATTATTTAAAATATCATTCCTAGATTCCCCCAGCTATTTGCCTGTAGAAATACCTTGAAAAACAATACAAACATGGAGGTTTAAAGGAAGAAACGAAGTTCTAGTTAATGAAGCCAGGAGGCCTTAAAATACTGCTTCTTAGGGTCTAGAGCAGTGGCACAAGCAGTAAGGCATTTGCCTTGCATGCGCTAACTTAGGATGGACCCCGGTTTGATCCCCTGGCATCCCATATGGTCCCCCAAACCAGGAGCAATTTCTGAGTGCATAACTAGGAGTAACCCCTGAGCATCATTGGGTGTGGCCCCAAAACAAACAAATAAAAAGGTACTGCTTCCTGAAATGAAAAGAACAGATTGAAGAGGCAAGAAGTTCAATAAGTGAGTTACTACACTTTTCACCTTTGACCTTTTTGTGTTTGGAAAGAAAACCAGTGAATATGAACCAGTTTATCAAGGACCATACCCCTGGTAAAGCATGGGTATGTAAAGGCTACCATGTTGCAATCCATCACTTAAAGCATCCAACACTCAGGAAGGGCACTGCTAGAACATTATATGAGTTAAACAATTTTCCTTCCTTTAGTAATATGTCAAAATTGTAGAAATACATAAATCTTTTCTGAATATAGATCAGCAGACAAAATTGGCCTTTTTGATAGGGAAAAAGAGGGATAGGGAGGGAGATAGAAATATTCTCCCAAGGAAAGGATTACTGGTTTCAAAGGAAATAAGACTGGCCCTAAGATGTACCCCACTAATTTGAATAATCTAGATAAACAGAAACAGTAATATCATTACCTCAAAATTTTAATCCTTTAGAGTCTTATCTTATTTAAATGCAATGACTAAATGCTCACCCATATTCTTTGTTAAGAATATACAGAAGGGAAATGTTTTGGCCTTTCTCTGGAATCCTGCTTAGGGTGACCTCTTCTATAATCCCGGGGTTTCTCTGCTTCCTTTCCCTGCCTTTCCTTTCTCTTAAATAAAATATATTTTGAATTTTGCCATTCTGCCTCCTTTCCCTCACTTTTAAGGTTGACTTCTGGAGGACAATAACTGGGTGAGTACACCCACTCTAACACTTTGATTTAGGAAACAGAGAAACAAGTTGAATGCTGCATGCACCTCAGACTTCCATCATGGAAGCATCTTTTCTCTGTAGTACAGAGAGGATGCACCCAAACAAAACCTAATAATCTCCCGAGATAAACAGAGATCAGAGTTGAAGAATGTGAAGGCAGTTGAAAGTGAAGGTACAGAGTACTGGACTGAAGTTAGAGACACAAGAGAAAGGAGGTGGAAAAGGAGAGGGAGAGAGCTTGAGTAAGAGAAATTCAGAAAAAAATGATAGGAAGAGAACGAACACAAGAGCAATTTTGAAGATCTATATAAATGATTTTCAAATCTTTGAGGAGCAGCCTGTGACCATGTAAGGTGGAATTCATGAAACTGGAAAATAATATCTGGTAGGGCAAGGATAGTTATTAGGGAGTTGTGAGCCAAAGTTCATTCCATAAAAGTCTTTGAGTAGAGAGACATCAATAAATAAACATAGAAATTAGTAAAATTTCAAATAATAATACCTTAAATAGTGGGACTAGATTAGGCCTAGAGTAAAGACTACAATGGATGATCCTTTAAAATATATAAACAAAGCTTAAAGGGATAACAGAATCTATAATAACTCTTGAACTGCAGACAGAACAAATCCAGTTCTCGTTCAGGAAATTCAGTGAAGTACAAAATTCAACAACAGAAAATCCACAGCATTTGGCATCCAGAAAAAAAGGTATTTGAAGAAGCAAAGGACAAACAATATAGAGGAGAAAAATCTTTAAAAAGAAGCAATTCTAGGAATGAGAGAAACAGGGGCTAGATACAGCAGATGAGGATTTTCAGCTGGCAATTATAAATGTGATCTGTAGAGCTGAGAAAAAGATGTAAGGGAAAGGTGAGAAGATAAAGTACAAAAACAAACCAAGTGGCTCTTCGAAAATTAGAAATATGAGGTACCAGTAGTGACTTTTTCCCTAGATGAACAGAATGTAGATGAACTAGATGTAGGTGGGAGAATTTATGAACTTGAAATTACAGGGAGAGACTGTCAGAGGAAAGTACATTGAAAAAAGGATCAAGAGGCCCAGAGTACCAGGACCTTAGGGAACAAAGCCAAGTTCCTAAGTGTCTCTAATGTATAATATTAGTCACAATAAAGTAAAGCCAAAATAGTTAAAGAAATGAGAAATCACTCAAGTTTTGGGGAACAACTTGCCATTGTTTCAAAACATAATGTTAAAAACTCAAGTAACAGATCCAGAAATTTCATAAAATCTAAGCCAGGGTCAGGGGTATGTGTGGTTTATACAATAGGGCACAGGCAGTGAATGGTAGAAGCCTGAATTACTCTCCAATTTTGCACCTCAGAGAATAATAGTGAGGGGCACTCCTGATCACCCTGTCCAAGTGGTCTCAGGACTCTGTTGGGTATGGTCTATTGGAAATAAACATAAGCAGGCTAAGGCTGTTGTGAATTTTTTTTTTTTTTTTTACCAAAAATCCAGCTTTAGAAAGGCATGAGAGACTCTTTCTCCAGTCTGGAGTTTGGCTGATATCTTAGTCTGAGAGGTGTTTTCTCTGTTTTTGTTCTTTGAACATTTCTGTTTCTTCAGCTCATATTTCTCTAACTGAATTGGGCTACATTGGTGGTGGGAATGTTGCACTGGTGAAGGGGGCTGTTCTTTTTGTGACTGAAGCCCACCTGCAGTCATGTTTGGAATCATGGTGTTTAAATAAAGATATTTAAAAAAGTAAAATTCATGACAAATTTTATAATAGAAAAATATATTTGAAAGACAATGCTGGTGCTAAAAGCTCTGCCTTCTATCCTACCAACTCTGTTTTTGTTTTTGTTTTTGGGCCACACCTGGTGTTACTCAGGGGTTACTCCTGGCTGTCTGCTCAGAAATAGCTCCTGGCAGGCACGGGGGACCATATGGGACACCGGGATTCGAACCAACCACCTTTGGTCCTGGATCGGCTGCTTGCAAGATAAATGCCGCTGTGCTATCTCTCCGGGCCCCTATCCTACCAACTCTGATTCAAATCTCTGGCACTACATATTGTCTCCTTAGCATTGCCAGGGATATTTGTGTTATACAGTGCCACAAATAGTGCCAGAAAATCACTGGGTGTGACTCTCCAAACAAATATATGTTTTATTACATATATGTATTCTTAAGTATAGAATTATATATAAGTTATAAATGTATGAATATTATCTTGTTATATTTATATTTAAACTTTTTTTGAACTTTCAACATATAAAAATAGAATACAATAAATGACTACATCCTTACCATCCAGGTTTTTTTTGGGGAGATTTATTCCACACCAAGCGATGCTCAGGGGTTACTCCTGGCTCTGAACTCGATAACTGGTGGTGCTTGAAGGAACCATGCAAGGCAAACACTGGATACATGCTAATCCACCTAATCCATTTTTAATAATGGTCTGTATTTATCAAAATAATTGGTGATATATATTGGTGATCTAACTGTGGGTGAGCCATAGGTCTTCTGGAATTTGCCTTAAACATTCTCAGACAAAGTACTTGTGTATGGAAGGGAACAGAGATAGTAAAGTGGTAAAAAAAAAAAAAAAAAAAAACAAATGTGGAGTTCCAGGATATAGTATAGTGGTTGGGATACCAGGACATAATGTAGGGGTTGGGTACATGAAAATAGTATGATGTTCAGGAGATAGTTGAGGTGAAGGCCCTGCATTCCAGGAACCAGGACCCCCACTCTTGGAGATTGATCCCAAAAAAGAAGTGTCTCTCGGTTAAAGAGTAAAATATTCTCTCAATTAGAAACTCCTGTATCAAATTGGGAAGTTGCCCTGGGCAGATAAGAACTCTTGCTGGGAGAGCTGTTAGTGGAGAGTTATCAATTGGAAGAGTATTGCACTTTCTGAATGGCATTGCTGTAAGACCCTGGCCCCCTTCCGACCTGTTTTGTCCTATTAAACCCTTTATAGAAAACCCTCCCATTTGGCTGGAGTCATTCCTGAGTGACAACAGGAGAAAGGCGTATTTGTTAAACCAGTCAGTACTAGACATACTCTGGTATCCTGAATTTCACTAGAAATATCCCTGGATTCCTCAGCAGTTCTCTGGTCACCCTGTTGGTTTCTGATGCCACAGGACCTAAGCAGCACCTGTCTTTGAGTCATCCTGCTTATCTAGCTGAGAATCATTCCCTAAGCTTCCTGGGCATAGCTCAAGATGTCCCAACCTACAAGCAGATCTCCAGGCTCCAAAATGAGGATCTGGTGAGATGCAGGTCTGGAAGAAAACATTGATGCAGGAAATAACACAGTGAAAAGGTCCAAGGTCAGGAAATTCAGTACTCAAGTAAGGAATCCAACCACACAAGCCCTTCTGCTCCTAAGAAGGAAAGTAGCTTAGTAGAAGACCGAAGAATGAGTGCCTGCCTTCCTCATATCTCTGCATGTATTGATAAAAACCAGACCACACCCCACAGTCGGAGAGGAATACCAAGTAGGGAATAATTCAATAATCCCATCACCAGATCACACCCTAGGGTGGAGTACTATATTGATTTGTGTAGGACCAGTAATCCAACATCTCCCCTAATTGACTATAGAAAAACAAAATAATTCACCTTTATCGCATGATTCTAAGTTTAGGGCAGATGCCTCTAAAGATAGAGGTTGGTAATATTTTGCATGGCATAGCAAAATTTGTGAAATATAAAGAAAAACTTTTGGCCTAAAAACAGGGTATCCCTACCCACAAAGCATCCTGCCTTAGGACCATCTACAGACTCCAGGCACACTAATTTGATATTTGTCTAACCCCTTAGTCTTTCTTTAAGGTCTCAGAAAAGTTTCTCCTCAAACACAGTTTTTGCTGTAGATTAGCCCATCCTGGGGCAAGTAAGTGCCAAGATAGTTCCATTCTTCCTAGATGATCTTCAGTTTTCCTAGTAGGACAACCTACCTATATGGTCTCCCTGTAATGTCAGCATCATGTAAGCTTGTCCAAAGTAAAGGTGCAAAGGTCAAACCAAAGTGATGAACTGGAAGGTGGCCTTGGGCCTCCCATCCTCTGTAGGAGTGTCCTGTTAGGACTGGGTCTGTCCCATACCTCTTCAGGGTTGGGAGAGACTTTGATCTCCAGAACTATTCTAGATATAAGAGGAAAAACCAGTCTGTGGCCAGTTGGTGCACATCCAGGACCTGTACTGGTAGATGGTTTATTCCTGAAGAACCACGCTGGTTCAGGGGTAAAAGGCTGATGTCTAAGTTTAATTATCAAGGCAAATGTTCAGGATGGATTATCCCCTGTAGCAAGTAATTATTGAGTCCTCATCTCTGATAGATAGTAACTCCTCTTAATTTCTAATATTTTCTGATTTTAATGTGCCCATGCAAAAGGAATGGTGCCATAGGATACTATTGTGGCCTAAGGGGAAGATAATAAACCAACAATTCTTATTCTGTGTCTATCAAAAATCACAAAGATTTCAAAGGTACTATCTCTGTTTTCTAAGAATTTCTACTAGCAGATCTAAATAAGAAGGGGGAAAGCGTAATACAATATAGAGCATATACATGTTAAAGAGATGATGGTATACATATCCTATAAATAGTTTGAGATAGTCTTAGAAGAGTAGATAAATTCCCAAATTCAATTTGCAACACAGTTTTATGGAGTCTGAAAAAACAGATTGCAACGTTCACAGATCAGAAAATGTCCTAGATCCGAGGATCTCTCAAGAGCCAAAACCAGTTGTGAGAAATAGTTTATGATGAAATAAAATGGTAGAAACACATTAGCAATCGCAGTGTGCTTGCCTTCTTCTTTGAGGATGACTCACAGTTCAATGACTCTAGTAACTCTGACAGTGGCAGCAGCCAGATTCATGACATTGAGCAGAAGACCTTCATGTAGTATGAGCCACTGAAGAGGGCCGTGAGCAGTTCACCTGCCAATGGTGCTGCCCAAGTCCTGTTTTCCATGCAGTGGGCTGTCGGCAGCAAGTCTGGCTGAGCTGATTTATATAAATCCTAAAAATTTATCCTGGAGCAGTACCATAGCACCAGTGCAACTGCTGCAGCAGTGATGGTATCACCTTTTTCACAGGAGAAAGAAAGGGCCATATACAAGAAGGAAGGGATAAATACAATGTAAATATACATAATGCGGATGAACATTAAACATAGAGGTGGCTACCACACATTCTCACACAGAGACGGACAAAAGGATTGATCCATAGAAAAATCGACCCTGGTTGAATGGGTCAAATAACTTCAAAATATAAAGTTCCTTGGAGTAATAGACACTGATGGAGGGGAATTTTTCTATAAACAAAATGGCTCCATGGTTTAGAACACACAGAGAATATTCTTAAAACAATCATAATATTTAAGACTAGAATACTAAGTAACATGATGATGAGCACTGTAAAAAGAGTCTATGGCATTCAGATGCCTTATCCAAGGATCTCTGTGGAATACATTAGAAGATATAGAAAGGTAAAATCTAATGGAAAATGAATGATTTAAAATATTTAAGACATTACAATGAGTATTAGGAGTGATATGAAAACATTGCTGTAATGTGAAACTAGGGTAATCAAAATATATCTACATGGATCACCATTGAAAGAAGCATTATAGATTATTATAAACATAATAGAATTGAAATTAAGACACTGAAACATTCTAATAATGAGCACTATATTGGGAGTCCGCATCTTGCAGCTGTTTTTTCTGTTGGTAAAAGGTTAGAATGATATTAAAGGCATCTCCAAGGAGCATTCAGTTAAACATTTGCTAATTTAAACAACTATATTCATAGCAGCATATTTCTTTGAAATATTAAAAAGAATAGAGGCCACTGAAGATTTTACAGATGAGTTAACTATTTCTGAAATTGCTTGATTGGGGCTGGAGCGGTGGCGCTAGAGGTAAGTCATCTGCCTTTCAAACGCTAGCCTAGGATGGACCATGGATTAATCCCCCAGCATCCCATATGTTCCCCCCAAGACATGAGCGATTTATGAGAGCATAGCTATGAAGAACCCCTGACTGTCAAACGATGTGGCCCCCCCAAAAACAAAAATCACAAACACAAAAACGAAAAACCCAAAATTGCTTAATCATTAAATTTAAACCAATGTTTTGTTGCCGTATTTTTACAATAGGTTGTGCAATGACCCTTTTCCATTTTCCATTTCAACATAATGGTTCAAAACAGAGAACAATTTGTATTCTTCTTGGTTATTCTTAGAATCCGTAGTATACTTTGAAAAAGGTTTTCTAAAGGAAAGTCCACATAGGTCTGTAGTTTTTTTAATTTTCTTGCCATCTTAGAAGAAGCATTTCAAATGTTTTAAGAGTATAGGTGGTAGTTTCCAAATTTCTGTCCTTTTAAGGAATCCTGCTGTGCGTTGTAGTGACTGCAATAAAACCTATTATTGTCCTTGAGTTCTTCTTTAAAAAACACTTTAAGTCAATCTTGAAACCTGCATTTATCTGTAGATGTCAAAGGCAAAGATAAATGAGTAAAGATCTCTGATGTCTGAGATTCTTGGCAACAGATGAGGCATTAAATTGTAGATTTAAGCTGGCCTTGGAAAAGTGTAGCAATAATTGGCTTATTAAACTGCTTGTGTCTCTGCCTAGCTTGTTGGTTTTTTTTTTTTGGTCACTGATTTTTCATTAATATCTTTATTTAAACATCTTGGTTACAAATATGATTATTGTTGGAGTTCAGTCATGTAAAGGACACCCCCCTTCACCAGTGCAACATTCCCATCGCCAATGTCCCAAATGCCTAGCTTGTTTTACAGCTTTTGAGTCTGTTGAAACAAGATGATCTTTATTTTCCTCTATATGTCTATTCTGTATATCAGTTTTGTTCAAGTCTGATGAAGACCCTCTCAAGAATAGAAGAAGTTCATGTGTATCTCATTTACTGTCTCCTGCAAATTGATTATTTATCTTTCAATGGTCATCTTAAAGTTTTTTTGTTGATATTTCTGTGTTGTCCTGCCCAAAAGGCTTTTAATAATCTTTTTTTGGTTTTTGGGCCACACCCGGTGATGCTCAGGGGTTACTCCTGGATATGTGCTCAGAAGTTGCTCCTGGCTTGGGGGACCATATGGGACACCGGGGGATCGAACCGCGGTCCGTCCAAGGCTAGCGCAGGCAAGGCAGGCACCTTACCTCTAGCGCCACTGCCCGGCCCGGCTTTTAATAATCTTATCAAATTCTTCTGCCACCTTGCCTTTATGTCCCAAAGGATTTCACCTCTTAATGTCCTTCTTATAATGATCCTGGTAAAAGTAAACAGTCAAACTGGGGATATTATACAAGCATTGTAGCACTGAATAACAAGTGTCCTAAATTATGAAGTTTCGTGAAGCCAGGGCCAGTTCTCCAATTTACAACATCAAGTTTCTGGAGCTAATCATTTCCACTTCTGATAGTCTCTACTCATAGTGTGGTGTCAGTTTATTAACCTGCTTATCTGTTGAGGTCACAGTTTGTATACTGCCCACATTTTTGGGATAATATATGTTGGTTCTGATTAAAGGTTTACACTCGGGGCCGGAGAGATAGCATGGAGGTAAGGTGCTTGCCTTGCGTCTAGAAGGTTTGTGGTTCAAATCCCGGCATCTCATATGGTTGCCTGAGCCTTCCAGGGGCAATTTCTGAGCATAGAGCCAGGAGTAACCCCTGAGAGCTTCTGGGTGTGACCCAAAACTAAGAACTAACTAACTAACTAACTAACTAAATAACTAAATAAATAAATAAATAAATAAAGGTTTACACTCTTATCATGCATTTGGTTCTGAGTTATTTCCTTTGTGAGAATTCTGCTTCTGACAAGAAGTAGTGGGACCCAAAGTTTCTTGGCAGGGTTGCTATTTGTAGAAACATAAGAATATCCTTTTTCTCAAATGAGGAGATTGTCAGCAATCCACTCATTATTCATTTTTACCCAAATAGGTGAATTAATTGTTTTTTGTACCTGAACATCTTCTTTAAAGTGTTTTTGTGCAGCTGTATAGGGCTCTCCTTGGGGTAAATTTAAGAAGGTTAGTGAAAATAATGTTAAGTATAAAGAGTACATGGGTGGCATGCCTTTTTGTATATTTTAATAGTTGAGTTTTGAGAGTTCTGTCAGCTCGATTCTTGCAGATTATATGGGATGCCAGTGATATGTTTGATTTGCCATTCCTTACAAAATGTTTGAAAAGTCTTACTGATGTAGTGTGTCTTTATGAATTGGGTAAGCCATAACAGAAAAACACTGAAGCATGAAGGTGCAAACTGATTTAGCTCATTCTGAAGTAATTGGAACTCCCCACATAAAATGGGAATATGTTAAAAAAGGATGGGAGGGAGGGAGAGATGAAGGGAGGAAGGGAGGAGAGAGGAAAGAAGGAAGGAAGTAAGGAACGGCGAGAAGGAGAGAAAGAACATGAGCAGTTTTTTTTTTGGAAAAATGTCAACATGTGTAATATCTATTTGCTACAATTCATTTGTCTGTAATTCTTGGAGGTTGGCCTCAACTACATGTGCTCTTTTATTTAAAGGTGCACAAATGGTACATGTATTGACTATTTGTCTAGCTTGCTTCCATGAAATGATAGTGGACATGCAAATAATGCTCATTTGTATGAGGAGCTGCATGTTCTTCTGCAGGTGATTTAAATATTGGCATGGTCAACTGATCAATAGTTTCATTCCCTAAAATCATCAGCCCTGATAGGCCAGAGTGGGCTCATGTGAGTGAAAATTTTGGCTCAGAATATTTTGGATAAGGGCTTGTAATTTCTACAGCAAATCTTGAACAACTTGGTGATAAGTATTTAAAGAGGTAGTATGTCAAATCGCTTACTACAATGCATGACTCTGACACATGTGATAATAAATAATTTAAAGAAGCAAATTCCACTTGTTGAGCAGACTTGTAATGAGTATGTTGTGGTCAGAGAAGGGCCCGTAATATTGCCTTTTTCTGATGGCAACCCATCAATGAGGAACAGATAATAAATGAGGTCACAAAATGTGTCCTCTTAAAGAAGTCCCAGGCCTTTCCAGTAGAATAATGGGAGGAGACTTCTCCTGAAAAATCAGATAGTGCTCATTGAAGGGGCTCACTGAGAGGTAATATACATTCTATATCCCTTCTTTTGGGGGCACACCTGGTGATGCTCAGGGGTTACTCCTGGCTCGGCACTTAGAAATCATTCCTGGCTCAGGTGACCATATGGGATGTTTTTCCCTTCTAAAGTACTAAATTAGTTGGAGAGTTCTGAGTTTGGAATCCCAAGGGAGGAATGGATCAAATTTATGTCACCCAAGAATTTTGGAAAGTCATTAAGAGTCCTTAGATTTTTCTGATAAATAGAAATCTTTTGGGGATGCACTGAAGTACATGCTGATGCAAAACCCAAGTATTGAAATGGAGGTAAAGTCTGGATTTTTTTCTGTAGCTATTGTTAAATCAGCACTCTGCAGACAGTAGCCCCCAATCAAAATTACCCCTCCTTCCCAATTCCTTCCACAAATAAACTCAGTACAGTTTACCTAAACTGGTAAAAATCATTTAAGTAATAAATTATAGCAATTCTATGGGACTTTGAAAACTATAGGCAGAAACTAGTTCTCATTTTGTGACATTGGCATAGCCCTCCTCCTTTCTGTTTATTGACTAAATTTTCTCTTTTCTATTTCCTAAATATTTTTTGTTTTCCTCTAGTCACATGGTAAATTTCTCTTCTACACAGAGAGGATATTCTAGAAAAGTGTGGACTATTGTGGGCACCTTCGCACCCCTCTTCTCCCCTGATCTTATATTTTTGAATCGACATTCTATATATAGGGTCTATAGTTCTTGTCCCTGGCATGTAAGCAATGAAGCTTGGGGTAAGGTATTTGCCTGGTGTTTCCATGTATATGTCAGTTGGTGCATGGTCAGACCAGTGTGCAGACACAGAGGGCCAAGTGTTTCCTGGAGTCAGCATCATTAAGCAGAGATCATGTGTGACTGAGTATCCTCTCTGCTTGGACTCCTCAGTCCCAACACAATTTAAGACACAGAATGATTCAGCAGCTTCCTTGTAAACAGCATAATTATACAGCTGCAGTGTCTCTGTAGCCCCTGACAATTTCTTTGAATGTCTTTGGGAAATATGAATTATTTGTAAACATTCCACTCTACTCACCATCTCCTAGCCCACTCCACTGAGTTTAGAAGAAGCAATTGCATATAAATGTTGGTCTGCATTCACTTGACTTTCAAGATAGCAGAGCTATTTGTAAAAGCTCTTGCTTCCTCCCTAGCCTGGAAACCAGCATTTTTCCTTTGAGCACCCTCAGGGAACAAGGGTTATTGGGAGCATTTCTTTAGTTGGTAGAATCTTGGCATACTAGGGGACTAATTAGGGAGTTCTTGGAGTCATTCCTCTCACAACCTACCAATAACTTCAATTACAGTCTTTTAGAAAATTGTACTTTCCGTATAAACTCCCTAACTTTTGGTAAAGGGTTTGGCTGCTTTTCCTTCCAGGCCTACATTAACATAGACTTATCCAAATGACTGGAATGTGTTGTAAACACTTTTCCAAAGTGAAGCCCACAGTTGTGGCTTTACCTCATCAAGGTTTTCTGCTCTTCTTGGGACTCTCTTTTTCTAGAATTATGGCTTTGAATTACTAATGCAAAGATCTCACTCACAGAATTTTTTCTTTCAGATGTTTGAGTTTTGTTTTTAAAGAAATGGGAATGGCTGTTTTCAAACCATACAAAGCAGCTCTCCCTGCCCTCTCTCTCAGGAAAATATGAGATTAATTTTTGGTTGGATTTGTCAACAGATTAGAAATACTACTCAAGAAAGTGATGGGAGAAGGTAGATTACAAATGTGCTAATGAATGTATATGAGGGGATTATTTGGTGGAAAATAATAAAAGTAGCATTTAAATGAGGAACAGAAGATCCTAAATGGTTGTCGAATGAAGTGATGGACTCAGCTTGGTCTCTGATTTTGTTGTTTGAAAGATAAATTAAAATAACTACATTTGAGAGAATTTGCTATCTTTCGGCTCAGGACCAATGATGACTGAAGTAGAAGGAGATCTGAGCTATAAAATGTGCTGTCAGAGATAATCATTGCTTCTATTTTGAAGTGCAAAGGGTTTGCAGTTGTGAGGTTAGTTGCTAAGCACAAATATGAGGACACTGAAGCAACAAGTTGAGTTTCATTTGGTCATGTGAAGATATTGTAGTGATAGGAGGACAGGTAGCTGGATGATTTGTTCAGAAACTCAGGAATGGGGACAGCCTCCATCTGAAGACCCATTATGGTTTTTGGGATGGCTCATATTCGGCTTTTAAATTAGAGCCAATGAATTAGTCTTGTTAGTGAAAGATCACAAACAGAATGAGATATGCTTTTGATATGGACTCAAGTCAAGAATTCTGCCCATTTTAATTTTCTTATTTTAATTTACTTTTTTATTTTTGGGTCACACCCGGCAGCACTGAGGGGTTAATCCTGGCTCTACTCTCAGAAATCACCCCTGGCAGGCACGGGGGACCATATGGGACACCGAAATTTGAACCACTGTCCTTCTGGACACAAGGCAAATGCCTTACCTCCATGTTCTCTCTCTGGCCCATCTATTTTTGAATCATCAAGTTTGGCGAGGGGTTGGATTGACCTGATCCAATCACTTTGATGCCTAAACAGGATGTGAGCAGTGAAAAGCAAACTAAGACCTATCCTTTACGCACCTCAACTCTTAATTTCAAAAACTCGTGATTAGAAACATTAATTAACAGACAGATTAAAGGACTTGATATGTGTAGCAAAAAAAGAGAATGAGAAAGAATCACAGGTGCCCAAGGTCCATGATTTACTCTATGGAAACCATGTTGTTGGCATGTAAGAATGTCAAATTCTAACTGTACAAAACTAAAAATAAATTCAACATGTGAAAAAAAATAAAGAATGTCAAATTCTTTTAAGACATCTGACATCAATGAACACGGCATAAAGAGGTGACTGTGTCCATTCCATGTGGATCTGAACTCATTTCAGCTCACTATGTAGGGTTTCAGAGGTTCATCTGAGGGCCCTCCACCCCTCACTCAGCCAGCCTCTGATCATGTTTCATAAC
Source organism: Suncus etruscus (assembly GCF_024139225.1). Classification (NCBI taxonomy): domain Eukaryota; kingdom Metazoa; phylum Chordata; class Mammalia; order Eulipotyphla; family Soricidae; genus Suncus; species Suncus etruscus. The sequence goes on along the minus strand of NC_064867.1, from coordinate 40,180,277 downwards.
CACATTCATGGTCTTGGGGACCAACCTCTGCTTTTGAGTCAGAGACACTTGCCTGCTCACGTTACTTATTCTCTGCTCAGGTGGAATGATTTTCTGTCTTAGATCCCAGAGCAGTCTTTGCCTCCAGAAGTGCTCTGATGTATAAGCTAGTAAGTACATTAGAACAACAGACAGCTCAGCTCTCTGTGTGTTCACCTGATCTATTTTGATCTATTTTGAATTCATACAATATAGCTATGAATTTGTATAGTGGACTAGCAGATTGCCTATCAGCTTGTTACTCTGTCAGGGTGGTGGTGTTATAAAACTATTTTTAAGAGATTCAAATGGAGATGTTTTTCACCAAACCATCTACAATATTCATTTTAAGAGAATTCCATAATAAATGTACATCATGTCCAACTCTGATGAAGCCAATAAGTATTTCACACAATGTTATGTGGGCTCATTTTATTTAGGGAGCTCTTAATAGGCACTTTATGGGGGTTTTCAATCATTTCTCTTCTTTAATAAAAGTGAAAGAAGTGGTATTAGTGCATATAAAATGTATACAGTGAAATGGCATCAGGATTTTACTTAAATACAAGGCTGAAACATGTAAGAGTTGCTGATTCAGATTGAAAATTCACTTTGAAGAGGGCAGTCTTGGAGCATGAATTTACTTAAAAGACCTTAAAATGATTCATCTAATTCTGCATTAAATAGACTTAAAGAGCATAAAAAGAAGCATCTTCATTAAGGGCTTATAATTTACAAAAAGATTTAAATTGGCGATATATCAAGAATACCCTTTATCTTTGCTGTCATTAAGACAGAGACTAAATTAGGGAGATACTGATGGATAAAATCAGAGTTTCTGGTCCTTGGAGTGGAGGCAACACTTCTGATGGAGCTCACATTGAGATGGATATTTCCAAGACCTGTGGTAGTCACATTGGAAGTGTTTACCTACCTATTTTGAATGATCATCTGTGGAAATGTACTTTCTCCTCCAACTTGCAATGATGGGAACAGATCTGCAGAGATAAGGAGCCCCAGAGGACACAGAATTAACCAGTAGAAATGAAATTCTATTCTGTGTCTTTGGGATTTAGTTTCTATTTCCAGTCTTTCTAGTCACTTCTAGAGATAGTTAGTAGCAGTGTCCTGCACATCTGATTCACATCACAAGATGATGTTTCTTAGTCAATGAAGTAGACACAATCATGCTCCGTCGATATATCCCTGGGCCTTGTATGTTGATATTTAGATTCTGTTATCTTTTGGCATTTTTACTATGTGAGGTTGGGAGCAAGTGGCTGAGTTTTCCTTTATCTGTATAATTTATGGTGGAGAGAATAAATCAAAGGGTAAAAGGTATTCATGCTCAACGTTCTTCTACTTATTTGTGGGAGAAGTGGAGAATACACATCAGTTCTTAACAAGCATCTGACGTCTCTCTCCCTGTCTCTGTTGCTTTCATATCACTCAGGGAGGAAAGTGCTTGCCTTTTGATTTATGTTCTCTGACAGTGAAATATCTCTGATGATTAATTATGCTGCTCTGAGATTTCACTGTGTGGCTTACCTCTATAGCCTCAAATAGGAAACACATAAATGTCTTATACCTTGTCCTAGAACAACAATCAAACTTCTTTAACCAGGAGATGCTTAACTTTGTATTAACAAGGGTATTCTAAAGATTTATTTGTAACCAGGTGGCTCTTTAGTTGTTTTTAAGGAAATAGTGATTGTTAACTCTCTGATGAATTTAGTAACTTTACTTTTTCTATGGGTGCCTACTATGTGCTCTAGCTAGGTATTGAAAAGGAATTTAGAAATGCATTGTATGAATCTCTACATCTGTGTAGTTTGTACAAACAAATGATCATTTGTGATTTCACTTCTGCACATAATTCTGAAAAATAAGAAATACAAAAAGTAATTCATTTTAAGTGATAACTCAAGCAGAGTTATTTTGAGTTTTTGGTTTTTGGGTCACCTTGTGCTTAGGGCTTACTTCTGGCTGTACACATAAGGATTGCTCCCATCAGGGCTTGTAAGAACATATGGACTAGCCATGTGTAAGTCATGGTGTAAGTTATGGGGTTAGCCATATGTAAGCCATGTGCCCTGCCTTCTGTACTAGCTTACCAAACCCTCAAGCCTTTATAGGAATAAAATAAGGGATTCAAACACTCAAGTTAAAAGAATGAATAGTATTTCTTGGACTACATATACAGTAGAAATTTTATAGGTTTTTAGAAACCTTCATGCTTGCAAAATTTAAAATTTCTAATATTACAATATAACATAAAATATAAAAACAAAGATACGGAATTATTAATGCACTTACACTTTTACAATTTACATTATGGCCTGAAGAGTAATGTATATATAAAAGGGAAATAAATTTATGTTACATATCATCTATTTTGGATAATTGAACAATATGTAATTTTTAGTCTCTTTCCAAAACATTCTCTAGATATTTTTGAGTTTTCAACAACACGTGTTTATATAAACAGCAAGAATTTATCACAGTCAGAGTCATAGTAATAGTAATAGGAGGTAGGGTGCTTATCTTGACCTGGGCTTGAAGCCTGGCACCCCACATGGTCCTCTGAGCTGTCAGGAGGGATCTCTAACTGCAGAGCCTGGAGTAATCCTTGAGCACTGTTGTGTTTCACCTTCAAAACAATTTATAGATAAGATGTGAGTGTTTTTAGAAAAAGATTTAAAAGTTTTCTAGCCAAGGATACACCCAGTTGTATTCTGAAGGAAGAACACACACATGTTCAAGATAGCGTCCTGCCTTCTGTTTTTGGATATGAAGTCTGCTTGGAACACAACCACTACACTTCAACTATATATATATTTTTAATACTTTTTATTTAAACACCTTGGTTATGTACATGATTGTGGTTGGGTTTCAGTCATATAAGATGACATCCCCCATCACCAGTGTAACATTCCCACCACCAATGTCCCAAATATCCCTCCTCCCCTCCTCACCCCCACCTGTACTCTAGACAGGCTTTCTATTGTTAGGATAGTTCGCAATGTAGTTATTTCTCTAACTAAACTCATCAGTCTTTGTGGTGAGGTTCATGAGGTGGGTTGTAACGTTCAGCCCTCCTCTCTTTTGTCTCTGAAAATTGTTGAGTAATGCCTTTCATTTTTCTTAAAACCTATAGATAAGTGAGACCATTCTCCGTCTTTCTCTCTCTCTGACTTATTTCACTCAGCATAATAGATTCCATGTACATCAATGAAAAGGAAAATTTCATGACTTCATCCCTCCTGATGGCTGCATAATATTCCATTGTGTATATGTACCACCGTTACTTTAGCCATTCTTCTGTTGAAGGGCATCTTGGTTGTTTCCAGAGTCTTGCTATGGTAAATAGTGCTACAATAAATATAGGTGTAAGGAAGGGGTTTTTGTATTGTATTTTTGTGTTCCTAGGATATATTCCTAGGAGTGGTATAGCTGGATCGTATGGGAGCTCAATTTTCAGTTTTTGAAGGAATCTCCATATTGCTCTCCAGAATGGTACTTCAACTATATATTAACTACACTTGATTTTGGCATAGCAACAGCTGCGCTGAATCTATATTTTTATGCTCAAATTATTTGCTGTATCTCCTGTCAGGAGAAATTCCTGAGTGCAGAGCAGGAATAATCTCTGATCATTCACCATTGGATGTGGCCCCCAAACAAAACATTTGCTAATATGTTCCTTTCCAAGTTTGCAAATAGCTGTTGAGAAAAATAATATTTGGACTCTAAAACTTTCATAAAATCACTTTATTTTCTTAAAATATATGCCTAATTTCATTTGCCTGCCCTGAAAACAAATGAACTATAAAAACAATGGAAGAGGTTAGATATAATACTCATTTTGAATTCATATTCAGAGCCCAACTTGACATTTAATAAGCTGATGATTGGAATTTTTCCCGAAGGATCTTTCTAAGATCAAGAGTTTACAAAGAAACTAAAGTGCTTGAAATTATGACCCAACTACTCTTCTATTAATTATGCATTAAAAATGAAATCACCATTTCCTCTGCCTCTCCAGTCTTCTAATTTGCTATGTTTTCTACATATATTTCCAGGCGTAGATGGTCTATATAGATATATTATTTCTACCCTTTTCATGTTGCTTGTACAAAACGATAAATCTAGCTTGATATTCACCTCTACCTGCCCCAGCCCCTCATTCCTGCTTATTACTTGGGTAATACAAGAATTCTTTCTCATGCATGGCCACATTTTATATTATTTAATGTTGTAATGGAATATGAACTGTATGTCTAAGGATTCAGTTTGTCCTTGCTCCATTTAAGGTAAATGTACTTTATTGAGTTATATTTCTCTGGTTGTATTAATTGATTAATTTACCTTAGCAACCTTGTTTATTTGTTTTGGGTCATACTTAACCCCAAATTCTTTATACACGGATCATTCCTATTTGTGCCATATTCAGTGACAGGGGTTAAATTAGAGTTGACTGCATGCAAGTCAACCACCTTAATTCCAATGCTATTTCTATGGCCCAGAGTCATTTTTAAGTTGGATTTTTTGGGGTTGGTTCCTCTCCTCTGTCAGCTTCTCTCTTATTGATCATTTTTTTAAATATTTGCATTTGAGTTTATTACTAAGCCTTTCCAGTTCAACAAAAATATAGTTTTCAGTTAACATCCTTTGTTTTAAATTCACTTATTATCCTGGTATTGATGCTAATTTGTCTTCAACTTCTTTATTAGCTTTTTTTTCTAATAAATTCTTTCTGCAGCCTTGTTCTTATTAAATTGGTGTTTTTATCTGGTGTTGTGTATAGGAATTGGGAAATGCTCTCTCATTTGGGTTCTGACATTTTTGTGAGGTTGTATTCTATTTTGTTTATTCATGTACCTGCCCCCTTCATCTACACTGCAGATACCTGTGTCTGTATGTTTGTAGATTCCCATGCCTGAATGTATGTTTTCCTTATGTGCATGTTTGGTAAGTCTACCTGATCTATTTATTTGTATTGGATCTGTCATGGGTTTTGCATTCCAACAGCAGAGTTGATAATTGGATTGCTGAGACTAAAATATTTATTACTTGATCCTTTTCCACATGCATTAAACTATTCCTTATTTGATTTTTAGATAATTTTTTCTTTATTGATGTCCCCCTTTTCTATATTCTGTTTTGCATTGAAAAAAAATGAAAAGTCCGGACGACCCGACCTCCCCCAATTGCCCAGCACAGAATAGTGAAAAAGGCACGTGCTCAGCAAATTGCAGGCAAGTTCCAATTTTAATCTGATCGATCAGAGGTTCGAAACGTGCTCAGAGCAGAGCAGAGGTTGCGAACCCCGAGGTCTGAAATCAGGGTGTTTTTATACAGTTTTCAGGTGGGCTGTGTTATTTTTACAGAGGAAACAGGAATGGACTTTGATATGGGGGAATCCGGAGGTTTTGGGGGTAGGTGTGAGTAGGGTCCAGACTTCAAGTCTCCAAGATGTCTTCAGGACAATTAATGCAGGGTCTATAAAACCATGGGGAGCCAGCAAATGGATCAGCACCTGTAACTCAGTAGATAAAAGACAAGCAGGTAGTTAACACAGAAGGGAGGGTGAGGGGGGAACATTGCATTGTATGAGAAAGAGACAGACAACTCCCATCAGGAATGTGTAGGGGAAAATATGTTTTTCACTTCTTTCAGCATCATGCTTGCCACTACTTTTTCTTTCTTCAGCAAAGTTCTTTGTGTACCTTTCTGCTTCAGAAAGGAACAGTGGGGTGGTGTGGAATTGTGAAAGACTTGCTTCAGCTTGGGTCCCCCTCCACTTTGTTTTCTGAAAATTTGGTTGCCTTGTGCTAAATGTTATTGTAGCTTTTAGGAACTATCTATTATGGTAAGAATGCTCTGAGCTAGTCCTCTACAAAAGATGGAAGCACCCATCTCTTCAGCCTGAAAGCATCAGCATTCATTCCTACTTCAACTCAGATAATGCAGAAAGAAGAGAGTGGAACATTCAGGAAGGAATTAGTTTCTTGTATGACACAGAGAAGGGGGATGAGAAGGAGAGGACTTGACTTTGTTCTCTTCACTCCACTAGATTTTAAGAATCTCATGATGAAATATCCCCCTGATAACTTATTACTGGGGAATTTTACTTGGAGGAAGAGGTTTTATGTTTTGTTCCCTGGATCATATTTTAGAAAGAATTCTGTTTCCTTCACTACTCTCTACCCATAGTCAGTAAAGCACTAATTAATGCTGCATCCAGAGGTTCATAACTCTAATTGATAGAGTTTTCCTCTCATTATATGGCTTTTGTGCCATTTCTCAAATAGTACATTTTTTTTTTTTACTGTTTTGTTGCTTCTGCATAGGGAATTCTATTTTTATATTGGGTTTTGATAAATAGAACAATGTGAAAAGTCTGCTGAATTATCTTTTCCACTCCTGGCTCTTCTGCCATGGTTGGAATTAATGAACCCATATTGATATATTGTGACTTAATAAAACCACACTTAATTTGGGTTGCTCTTCTTTTCACCTAAGTCCCCCCTATTTTTTGCATGCCGGGAGGACCTGACCTCAGAGAGGTCACATTCTTGTATTAGCCTCCTCTTATGAGAGGCAATACTCAGACTATCTTTGTGATATCTTTGACAGTCTGACTGTGTCCCGGCCATCTATTTTGTAGTGTGGTTATCTTTGAGGGGTGCATTTTGTTTGGATTAGATGGAAGTGGGCTATTTGGGAGAAGAATAGGTGACAATTGCTTCAGTTCCAGAGTGCCTTCTCAGCAGGAACTGTGTGACCTGTTGGTCTCTGTGAGGGGGACTTAATTTCCTGGGGGAGGTAGCGCCTGTCAGCCCTCTCCATTGTAGTGACTATTTCCCCCAGTTTGGCTTTGTTGTCTTTAGAAAGAATTTGCTCGATGCACCACACTGAATAAAATACTCCCTGAGGGTGGAGTAGCAACTGAAATTGGTGCCATTTTTCTGAAGAGACATCTTCCTCTTCCACCCTTTTTACTTATTCCATCATTTATTTATACCATTCAGGACTTCTGGCTATTTATGTGGTCCTATGGGTGATAAGCTAGTGCAACTAGATGTTTTTATTGTCCAAATCATTCCAGTTTGGCCCTTGCATTCTCTTGATTGACTCATGTTTTTCTTTGATATTACATTATCTTGATTTATTTCTTCTTCCTTTTTTGAATAGTTTCCCCCCCCCCTCTCTGAGGGTACAAATTCCTTTTCATCAGAGGATGGTGTTATGAACCAGTAACAGATATGACTGTAATCATTACTGCTGGTTTCATTGCTTCTTGTTCAGCTGGCAGAACAGGGAAATAACTATGTGGTTCCTAACCCATGTATATAATTTCAGCCAGAGGTATGAATTGATACTGATGTCCTCATCTTAAAATCCATCCTTATTATGGATCATTCTAGTCTTCTAACCTTGCTTATCTTCAAACTTTTACTCAACTTTGGGCATGCATGAGCTTACTTAATTTAATTATCTCTGCCTGCCTGTCATCATCATAATTTTTAATCTTTACACCCTTGGGAAACTACCTTATCAGCTACAGTAGAGTGCTTATGCTTAGTTTTATGCTTGAATCTATGCTCAGGAATTACTCTTGGGAGTGGGGACCATATGGAATTTTGGGAATTGAACCATTTGAGGCAGCTGCTTGCAATGCAAGTGCCCTAGCCACTATGATTTCTCCAGAATCTCAAATTTAGTTTTTGGCACCACTCATTTACAGAGTTATCTGCACCATTCACTAAATTAAGTTCCTGCTTTCCTTCAGAAGGACTTTGTTATATACAGTGTGATATAGCTAGATTTTATTTTGCATCTGTTATTCCATTTGAAAAAATTTCATTGATTGATATAAATGCTTCCTTAAAAATATTTGTATTCTTGGGCCCGGAGAGATAGCACAGTGGCGTTTGCCTTGCAAGCAGCCGATCCAGGACCAAAGGTGGTTGGTTCGAATCCTGGTGTCCCATGTGGTCCCCCGTGCCTGCCAGGAGCTATTTCTGAGCAGACAGCCAGGAGTAACCCCTGAGCACCGCCAGGTGTGGCCCAAAAACAAAAAAAAAATATTTGTATTCTTTATGGTACATTACTGATGCTATAAATTTCCATGTGTTTTGACAGATTTATAGTATTATGTATCTACAACATTAAACCGTATAGTTTTATCACCCTAAAAAATTACATGTCTCACCATTTTGTGAGAGCCCATATCAGACTGTACTCAGGCCTTACTCCTAGCTCTGACCTCAGGGAACACTGCTGGTGTGTAAAATAAATCCATACGCCAACAAAATGTGATCTAATGCTGGTGGACTTGGAAAACTATATGAGGTGCCAAGGATTGAATCTGGGGTGGCCTTGTGCAAGGTAAATGCTCTACCTGCTGTACTATCACCAGCCAGCATTTAATTTAACCCTCTTCTACATTTTGGCAACCTCTGACCTCTCACTATTTACTGTAGCTCTGCCTTTTGCGAATGTATTTAATCTTTTTAGCTTGACACCTTTCACTAGCAACACCCTTTTATGATTCATCTGTATCCTCTTGGCTTTATTATTATTTCTTCTGAGTACTGAATTGTGGTCCATTATATGACTCTACCATACTTTATCAATTAATTTGTTGAAAGACAACTAAATTACTGGCAGTTTTGAATGATTATGAATAAAGTCACTTTAAACATTGACATGCAGATATTTTGGAGATCTAGTCTCCAGATCAGGAGTTTAATATGAACAAGTATGATTTATGGGCAGTAAAGAGAAACTAGGGTTAACTTTTTAAGGAATTCCAGGAATTCAAAAAACATTAACTCTGAACTCTTTGGAGTCTTCTATACTGTATCTATAGAAAAAGATCATTTAAAAAACTACTTTATTTAAACACTGTGGTTGCACACTGGTTCGTGATTGAGTTTCAGTCACACAATGTACACTACCATTTACCAGTGCCCATTTCCTGCAACCAATATCCCCAGTTTCCCCCCCATTGTCCTTGCTGCTTGCCTTTGAGACAGACATTTTATTTCTCTCTTTTTTTTTTCCTTTTAGACACTGTGATTTGCACTACTATTAATGAAGGGGTATCATACATATGATTCTATCTCCATTCAGCACCCCATTCTTGTCCAGAATGATCAGTTTCAACTGTTGTAATAATGGTCCTTCTCTACCCAAACTGCATTGCTCCACTATTTGTGGCAAGCTTCCTACCAAGGACTAGTCTTCCTGACCCTCATCCCATTTGTCTCTAGACATCATCACCATGCTATTTTTTCTCATATTCTACAGATGAGTGAGATTATTCTAGGTCTGTCTCATTTCACTCAGCATAATATGCTCCATATTCACCCAAGGAGACTTGGATTTCCTCATTTTCTTATATTTTATTTTTTTCTTTTGTTTTCTTGCCTTGCTTCCAATATTATGTGAACACAATTTTCAGAGAGGTCCTTGCCTTACACCCGATCTTAGAAAAGAAGTGCCCAGTTCTCATTCTGAAGTAAGATGTTGGTATTCCATTTTGGGGGCCAATGGTAAATGATCCATATTAAGTTCAAAAAGTTCTTCCAATTTATACATTTCTTAGGGTTTTAGATAACAAATGAGAATTCTGTCAAATACATTTTTCTGTGTCAAAATGTACCATCATATGAATTTTCTCCTTGAAAGTTAATACAGTAGGTTCTGCTAATTTATTTCTAAATTCCCCAAGTCATGGTTCTTAGAATAAAACCAATTTGGTCACAGAGCACAATTCTTTTTTATATATTGTTACATTACATTTGGATGATTTTTATATGTACGATCATGAGAAATTGCACTCTATCATTTTCCTTTCCTGTGGATATAGTGGCATACTATTTCTTCAGGAAAGAATCCATCTGATTCCATTGAATTCAATTTATTTATTTGTTTTGAGTATACAGCAGGCTGTATTTAGAGACTGCACCTGGCTTTGCACTCAGGATTCAGTGGTGCCAGGGACCAAACCTGGGAGCATGCAAAGCAAGTACATGCACATTCTAACCAGCTGTGCTATCTTTTTAGCCCTACGTTTACTTCCTTACAGAGATGATGACATAATGGCACATTTTCTCTTAAAATTTACGTGGAATTCACTAGTAAAATCATCTGGATCTGCTGATTTTTTGGGGGGAAAGATATTAATTATCGATTCAATGGTTTCATAGATACTGATCTTATCAGATGATTTCTCCTAGTGAATTTTGGTAGTTTGACTCTGACAAGTGATTGTCTTATGTCTTGTACGTTTTCAATGTATGGTCATTCAATTATTTATGGTACTTTTTGTTACCATTTTATTGTCCACCGAATCAGTTGTGGTAACTTATTTTTTATTTATAGTTTCTGCTTATCTGTAGGTAGAGCTTCTAGGGAGTGTTTCAATTCTCACTTCACAAAAGATTAAGCAACAGTAAGAGAAAAACAACAATAATTATAAAGTAGAAAGATTGTGAGAATATACTATGATGAGAGTTATGTACTGGTGATCTTTTACTCTGGAAATATGGCATTTTTGTTTTTTTCTTTTGTTTTTAGGTCACACCTACAGTTTTCTTTGCATTCAGAGATCATTTATATCAGTGCTGAAGGAAGACCATTGGGGTATCTGGGATTGAACCTGGGTTGGCTGCATACAAGAATCTTACTATTGTACTATTTCTGGTAACTGTACATCTCATTTTTGGACAGTAACTGCCACAGGTAACTGAAATTGTGCTTTAATTTTATCTTTGGGGATTTCTTTGAAACATTTACTATTTAGAAGCATGTTGGTGGATTTTCTATTAACCTTCTGTTATAGATTTTTTTTTTTTTGGTTTTTGGGCCACACCCAGCGGTGCTCAGGGGTCACTCCTGGCTTTCTGCTCAGAAATAGCTCCTGGCAGGCACGGGGGACCATATGGGACACCGGGATTCGAACCAACTACCTTTGGTCCTGGATTGGCTGCTTGCAAGGCAAACGCCGCTGTGCTATCTCTCCGGGCCCTATAGATTTTTTTTTTTTAGTTTGACTAAGGAGTAAGAATATAGTTTGGATGATTTCTATTATGTTCCATTTCTGACATGTGTAGCAGCCCAGAACATGGTCTGTCTCTGTGAATCTCCTCTGTGAGTCTAAGAAGTTAAGTTCTGATGTTGTTGAATGCTATATTCTAGAAACCTTAGATCAAGTTGAATGATTGCTCTAATCCTTTCAGATATAACTGATTTTCTGTTTTCTTTTTTTTTTAATTTATTTAAACACCTTAATTACATACATGATTGTGTTTGGGTTTCAGTCATGTAAAGAACACCACCCATCACCAGTGCAACATTCCCATCACCAATGTCCCAAGTCTCCCTTCGCCCCACTCGACCCCCGCCTGTACTCTAGACAGGCTCTCCATTTTCCTCATACATTCTCATTATTAGGACAGTTCAAAATGTAGTTATTTCCCTAACTAAACTCATCACTCTTTGTGGTGAGCTTCCTGAGGTGAGCTGGAACTTCCAGGTCTTTTCTCTTTTGTGTCTGAAAATTATTATTACAAGGGTGTCTTTCAATTTTCTTAAAACCCAAAGATGAGTGAGACCATCCTGCGTTTTTCTCTCTCTCTCTGACTTATTTCACTCAGCATAATAGATTCCGTGTACATCCATGTATAGGAAAATTTCATGACTTCATCTCTCCTGACAGCTGCATAATATTCCATTGTGTATATGTACCACAGTTTCTTTAGCCATTTGTCTGTTGAAGGGCATCTTGGTTGTTTCCAGAGTCTTGCTATGGTAAATAGTGCTGCAATGAATATAGGTGTAAGGAAGGGGTTTTTGTATTGTATTTTTGTGTTCCTAGGGTATATTCCTAGGAGTGGTATAGCTGGATCATATGGGAGCTCGATTTCCAGTTTTTGGAGGAATCTCCATATTGCTTTCCATAAAGGTTGAACTAGACGGCATTCCCACCAGCAGTGGATAAGAGTTCCTTTCTCTCCACATCCCCGACAACACTGTTTATTCTCATTCTTTGTGATGTGTGCCATTCTCTGGGGTGTGAGGTGGTATCTCATCGTTGTTTTGATTTGCATCTCCCTGATGATTAGTGATGTGGAACATTTTTTTATGTGTCTTTTGGCCATGTGTATTTCTTCTTTGTCAAAGTGTCTGTTCATTTCTTCTCCCCATTTTTTGATGGGGTTAGATGTTTTTTTCTTGTAAAGTTCTGTCAGTGCCTTGTATATTTTAGAGATTAGCCCCTTATCTGATGGGTATTGGGTGAATAGTTTCTCCCACTCAGTGGGTGGCTCTTGTATCCTGGGCACTATTTCCTTTGAGGTGCAGAGGCTTCTCAGCTTAATATATTCCCATCTGTTAATCTCTTCTTTCACTTGCTTGGAGAGTGCAGTTTCCTCCTTGAAGATGCCTGTAATGTCCTGGAGTGTTTTGCCTATGTGCTGTTCTATATATCTTATGGTTTTGGGGCTGATATCGAGGTCTTTAATCCATTTGGATTTTACCTTTGTACATGATGTTAGCTGGGGGTCTAAGTTCAATTTTTTGCAAGTGGCTATCCAATTGTGCCAACACCACTTGTTGAAGAGGCTTTCCTTGCTCCATTTAGGATTTCCTGCTCCTTTATCAAAAATTAGGTGGTTGTATGTCTGGGGAACATTTTCTGAGTATTCAAGCCTATTCCACTGATCTGAGGACCTATCCTTATTCCAATACCATGCTGTTTTGATAACTGTTGCTTTGTAGTACAGTTTAAAGTTGGGGAAAGTAATTCCTCCCATATTCTTTTTCCCAATGATTGCTTTAGCTATTCGAGGGTGTTTATTGTTCCAAATGAATTTCAAAAGTGTCTGATCCACTTCTTTGAAGAATGTCATGGGTATCTTTAGAGGGATGGCATTAAATCTGTATAATGCCTTGGGGAGTATTGCCATTTTGATGATGTTAATCCTGCCAATCCATGAGCAGGGTATGCGTTTCCATTTCCGTGTGTCCTCTCTTATTTCTTGGAGCAGAGTTTTATAGTTTTCTTTGTATAGGTCCTTCACATATTTAGTCAAGTTGATTCCAAGATATTTGAGTTTGTGTGGCACTATTGTGAATGGGGTTGTTTTCTTAATGTCCATTTCATCCTTATTACTATTGGTGTATAGAAAGGCCATTGATTTTTGTGTGTTAATTTTGTAGCCTGCCACCTTGCTATATGGGTCTATTGTTTCTAGAAGCTTTTTGATAGAATCTTTAGGGTTTTCTAAGTAGAGTATCATGTCATCTGCAAACAGTGAGAGCTTGACTTCTTCCTTTCCTATCTGGATTCCCTTGATATCTTTTTCTTGCCTATTCGCTATAGCAAGTACTTCCAGTGCTATGTTGAATAGGAGTGGTGAGAGAGGACAGCCTTGTCTTGTGCCAGAATTTAGAGGGAAGGCTTTCAGTTTTTCTCCATTGAGGATAATATTTGCCAGTGGCTTGTGGTAGATGGCCTTCACTATATTGAGAAAGGTTCCCTCCATTCCCATCTTGCTGAGAGTTTTGATCAAGAATGGGTGTTGGACCTTATCAAATGCTTTCTCTGCATCTATTGATATGATCATGTGGTTTTTATTTTTCTTTTTATTGATGTTGTGTATTATGTTGATAGATTTACGGACGTTAAACCAGCCTTGCATTCCTGGGATGAAACCTACTTGATCGTAGTGGATGATCTTTTTAACGAGGCATTGAATCCTATTTGCCAGGATTTTGTTGAGGATCTTTGCATCTGCATTCATCAGTGATATTGGTCTGTAATTTTCTTTTTTGGTAGTGTCTCTGTCTGGTTTAGGTATCAAGGTGATGTTGGCTTCATAAAAGCTATTTGGAAGTGTTTCTGTTTGTTCAATTTCATGAAAGAGTCTTGCCAAGATTGGCAGTAGTTCCTCTTGGAAAGTTTGATAGAACTCATTAGTGAATCCATCTGGACCTGGGCTTTTGTTTTTCGGCAGACATTTGATTACTGTTTTAATTTCATCAATGGTGATGGGGGTGTTTAGATATGCTACATCCTCTTCCTTCAACTGTGGAAGATTATAAGAGTCCAAGAATTTATCCATTTCTTCCAGGTTCTCATTTTTAGTGGCGTAGAGTTTTTCAAAGTAGTTTCTGATTACCCTTTGAATCTCTGTCATATCAGTAGTGATCTCTCCTTTTTCATTTCTGATACGAGTTATCAAGTTTCTCTCTCTCTCTTTCTTTATTAGGTTTGCCAGTAATCTATCAATCTTGTTTATTTTTTCAAAGAACCAACTTCTGCTTTCGTTGATCTTTCGGATTGTTTTTTGAGTTTCCACTTCGTTGATTTCTGCTCTCAGCTTTGTTATTTCCTTCTGTCTTCCTATTCTTGGGTCCTTTTGTTGAGCATTTTCTAGTTCTATTAGCTGTGTCATTAAGCTACTCAGGTAAGCTCCTTCTTCCTTCCTGATGTATGCTTGCAAAGCTATAAATTTTCCTCTCAGTACTGCTTTTGCTGTGTCCCATAAGTTCTGATAGTTTGTGTCTTTATTGTCATTTGTTTCCAGGAACCTTTTGATTTCCTCCTTGATTTCATCTCGGACCCACTGGTTATTGAGCATGAGGCTGTTTAACTTCCAGGTGTTAAAGTGTTTCTTCTGAGTCCTTTTGGAGTTCACAAAGAATTTCAGAGCCTTGTGGTCAGCGAAGGTAGTCTGCAAAATTTCTATCCTCTTGATCTTATGGAGGTATGTTTTATGTGCCAGCATGTAGTCTATCCTGGAGAATGTCCCATGTACATTGGAGAAGAATGTGTATCCAGGTTTCTTGGGATGGAGTGTCCTATATATATCCACTAGGTCTCTTTCTTCCATTTCTCTCCTCAGGTCTAGTATATTCTTGTTGGGTTTCAGTCTGGTTGACCTATCCAGTGTTGACAAAGCCGTGTTAAGGTCCCCCACAATTATTGTTTTGTTGTTGATATTATTTTTCAGATTTGTCAACAGTTGTATTAAATATTTTGCTGGCCCCTCATTCGGTGCATATATGTTTAGGAGAGTGAATTCTTTCTGCTCTATGTATCCCTTGATTAATATAAAATGTCCATCTTTGTCCCTTACAACCTTCCTGAGTATAAAGTTTGCATTATCTGATATTAGTATGGCCACTCCAGCTTTTTTTATGGGTGTTGTTTGCTTGGATAATTTTTTTTTTTTACTTTTAAATTATAATATATATTTTTTTAACACCACCCATCACCAGTGCAATATTCCCATCACCAATGTCCCAAGTCTCCCTCCTCCCCACCCGACCTCCGCCTGTACTCTAAACAGGTTCTCAATTTCCCTCATACATTCTCATTATTAGGACAGTTCAAAATGTAGTTATTTATCCAACTAAACTCATCACTCTTTGTGATGAGCTTCCTGAGGTGAGCTGGAACTTCCAGCTCTTTTCTCTTTTGTGTCTGAAAGTTATTATTGCAAGAATGTCTTTCATTTTTCTTAAAACCCATAAATGTGTGAGACCATTCTGCGTTTTTCTCTCTCTCTCTGACTTATTTCACTCAGCATAATAGATTCCGTGTACATCCATGTATAGGAAAATTTCATGACTTCATCTCTCCTGACAGCTGCATAATATTCCATTGTGTATATGTACCACAGTTTCTTTAGCCATTCGTCTGTTGAAGGGCATCTTGGTTGTTTCCAGAGTCTTGCTATGGTAAATAGAGCTGCAATGAATATAGGTGTAATGAAGGGGTTTTTGTATTGTATTTTTGTGTTCCTAGGGTATATTCCTAGGAGTGGTATAGCTGGATCGTATGGGAGCTCGATTTCCAGTTTTTGGAGGAATCTCCATATCGCTTTCCATAAAGGTTGAACTAGACGGCATTCCCACCAGCAGTGGATAAGAGTTCCTTTCTCCCCACATCCCCGCCAACACTGTTTATTCTCATTCTTTGTGATGTGTGCCATTCTCTGGGGTGTGAGGTGGTATCTCATCGTTGTTTTGATTTGCATCTCCCTGATCATTAGTGATGTGGAGCACTTTTTCATGTGTCTTTTGGCCATCTGTATTTCTTCTTTGTCAAAGTGTCTGTTCATTTCTTCTCCCCATTTTTTGATGGGATTAGATTTTTTTTCTTGTAAAGTTCTGTCAGTGCCTTATATATTTTGGAGATTAGCCCCTTATCTGATGGGTATTGGGTGAATAGTTTCTCCCACTCAGTGGGTGGCTCTTGTATCTTGGGCACTATTTCCTTTGAGGTGCAGAAGCTTCTCAGCTTAATATATTCCCATCTGTTAATTTCTGCTTTCACTTGCTTGGAGAGTGCAGTTTCTTCCTTGAAGATGCCTTTAGCCTCAATGTCCTGGAGTGTTTTACCTACGTATTGTTCTATATATCTTATGGTTTTGGGGCTGATATCGAGGTCTTTAATCCATTTGGATTTTACCTTCGTACATGATGTTAGCTGGGGGTCTAAGTTCAATTTTTTGCAAGTGGCTACCCAGTTTTGCCAACACCACTTGTTGAAGAGGCTTTCTTTGTTCCATTTAGGATTTTTTGCTCCTTTATCAAAAATTAGATGATTGTATGTCTGGGGAACATTCTCAGAGTATTCAAGCTTATTCCACTGATCTGAGGGCCTGTCTTTATTCCAATACCATGCTGTTTTGATAACTATTGCTTTGTAGTAAAGTTTAAAGTTGGGGAAAGTAATTCCTCCCATATTCTTTTTCCCAATGATTGCTTTAGCTATTCGAGGGTGTTTATTGTTCCAAATGAATTTCAAAAGTGTCTGATCCACTTCTTTGAAGAATGTCATGGGTATCTTTAGGGGGATCGCATTAAATCTGTACAGTGCTTTGGGGAGTATTGCCATTTTAATGATGTTAATCCTGCCAATCCATGAGCAGGGTATATGCTTCCATTTCCGCGTGTCCTCTCTTATTTCTTGGAGCAGAGTTTTATAGTTTTCCTTGTATAGGTCCTTCACATTTTTAGTCAAGTTGATTCCAAGATATTTGAGTTTGTGTGACACTATAGTGAATGGAGTTGTTTTCTTAATGTCCATTTCATCCTTATTAGTATTGGTGTATAGGAAGGCCATTAATTTTTGTGTGTTAATTTTGTAGCCTGCCACCTTGCTATATGAGTCTATTGTTTCTAGAAGCTTTTTGATAGAGTCTTTGGGGTTTTCTAAGTAGAGTATCATGTCATCTGCAAACAGTGAGAGCTTGACTTCTTCCTTTCCTATCTGGATTCCCTTGATATCCTTTTCTTGCCTAATCGCTATAGCGAGTACTTCCAGTGCTATGTTGAATAGGAGTGGTGAGAGAGGACAGCCTTGTCTTGTGCCAGAATTTAGAGGAAAGGCTTTCAGTTTTTCTCCATTGAGGACAATATTTGCCTCTGGCTTGTGGTAGATGGCCTTAACTATATTGAGAAAGGTTCCCTCCATTCCCATCTTGCTGAGAGTTTTGATCAAGAATGGGTGTTGGACCTTGTCAAATGCTTTCTCTGCGTCGATTGATATGATCATGTGATTTTTATTTTTCTTGCTGTTGATGTTGTGTATTATGTTGATAGATTTACGGATGTTAAACCAGCCTTGCATTCCTGGAATGAAACCTACTTGATCGTAGTGGATGATCTTCTTAATGAGGCATTGAATCCTATTTGCCAGGATTTTGTTGAAGATCTTTGCATCTGCATTCATCAGCGATATTGGTCTGTAATTTTCTTTTTTCGTAGCATCTCTGTCTGGTTTAGGTATCAAGGTAATGTTGGCTTCATAAAAGCTATTTGGAAGTTTTCCTGTTTTTTCAATTTCATGAAAGAGTCTTGCCAGGATTGGTAGTAGTTCCTCTTGAAAGGTTTGAAAGAATTCATTAGTAAATCCATCTGGGCCTGGGCTTTTGTTTTTGGGCAGACATTTGATTACTTTCTTAATTTCCTCAATAGTAATGGGTGTGTTTAGATATGCTACATCCTCTTCATTCAATCGTGGAAGATTATAAGATTCCAAAAATTTATCCATTTCTGCCAGGTTTTCATTTTTAGTGGCATAGAGTTTCTCAAAGTAGTTTCTGATTACCCTTTGAATCTCTACCATATCAGTAGTGATCTCTCCTTTTTCATTCCTAATACGAGTTATCAAGTTTCTCTCTCTTTCTTTCTTTGTTAGTTTTGCCAGTGGTCTATCAATCTTGTTTATTTTTTCAAAGAACCAACTTCTGCTTTCGTTGATCTTTTGGATGGTTTTTCTGGTTTCCACTTCATTGATTTCTGCTCTCAGCTTTGTTATTTCCTTCTGCCTCCCTATTTTTGGATCCTTTTGTTGAGCACTTTCTAATTCTATGAGCTGCGTCATTAAGCTATTCAGGTATGCCCCTTCTTCTTTCCTGATGTGTGCTTGCAAAGCTATAAATTTTCCTCTCAGTACTGCTTTTGCTGTGTCCCATAGGTTCTGATAAATTGTTTCTCCATTGTCATTTGTTTTCAGGAAGGTTTTGATTTCCTCTTTGATTTCATCTCGGACCCACTGATTATTCAGTATGAGGCTATTTAACTTCCAGGTGTTAAAATTTTTCTTCTGTGTCCCTTTGTAGTTTATATATAATTTCAGGGCTTTGTGGTCAGCAAAGGCAGCCTGCAAAATTTCTATCCTCTTGATATTATGGAGATATGTTTTGTGTGCTAACATGTAGTCTATCCTAGAGAATGTCCCATGTACATTAGAGAAAAATGTGTATCCAGGCCTCTGGGGGTGGAGTGTCCTGTATATATCTACTAGGCCTCTTACTTCCATTTCTCTCCTCAGGTCTAGTATATTCTTGTTGGGTTTCAGTCTGGTTGACCTGTCTAGTGTTGACAATGCCGTGTTGAGGTCTCCCACAATTATTGTGTTGTTATTGATATTATTTTTCAGATTTGTCAACAGTTGTATTAAATATTTTGCTGGACCCTCATTCGGTGCATATATGTTTAGGAGGGTGATTTCTTCCTGCTGTACATATCCCTTGATTAATACAAAATGTCCATCTTTGTCCCTTACTACTTTCCTAAGTATAAAGTTTGCATCATCTGATATTAATATGGCCACTCCTGCTTTTTTTTGGGTGTTGTTTGCTTGGATGATTTTCCTCCAGCCTTTTATTTTGAGTCTATGTTTGTTCTGACTATTCAGGTGCGTTTCTTGTAGGCAGCAGAAGGTTGGATTGAGTTTTTTGATCCATTTAGCCACTCTGTGTCTCTTAACTGGTGCATTTAGTCCATTGACATTGAGAGAAAGAATTGTCCTGGGAGTTAGTGCCATCTTTATATTAAAGTTTGGTGTGTCTGTTGGTAAGCTTTGTCTTAAAGTATGCCGTTCAGTTTTTCTTTTAAGAATGGTTTTGAGTCTGTGAAGTTTTTGAGCTGTTGTTTGTCTGTGAAACTATGTATTGTTCCTTCAAACCTAAAAGTGAGTTTTGCTGGGTGCAGTATTCTAGGCGAAGCATTTATTTCATTGAGTTTTGTCACTATGTCCCACCACTGCCTTCTGGCCTTGAGTGTTTCTGGTGACAGGTCTGCAGTAAATCTCAAAGATGTTCCCTTAAATGTAATTTCTCTTTTCGATCTTGCTGCTTTCAGAATTCTGTCTCTATCTATGGGATTCGTCATTGTGACTAGGATGTGTCTTGGGGTGTTTTTTCTGGGGTCTCTTTTAGTTGGCACTCTTCGGGCATGCAGGGTTTGATCACATGTATTCATTATCTCTGGTAGTTTCTCTTTAATGATGTTCTTGACTGTTGATTCTTCCCGGGGATTTTCTTCCTGAGTCTCTGGGACTCCAATGATTCTTAAGTTGTTTCTGTTGAGCTTATCATAGACTTCTATTTTCATCTGTTCCCATTCTTTGAGTAATTTTTCCATTGTTTGATCATTTGCTTTGAGGCTTTTTTCCAATTTCTTCTGCTGTATGTAATTTTTATGTATCTCATCTTCCAGTGTACTGATTCTATCCTCAGCTGCTGTTAACCTGTGGGAAATCTCAAACATGTTTTTCTTCAATTCATCTACTGAGTTTCTCAGACCTGTTATTTGATCTGAAATTTCCGTTTGGAGTTTTCTCATTTCTATCTTCATATTCTCCTGATTCTTTTTAGTTTTCTCTTCTATACTTTGTTTGAGTTCTTTGAACATGTTCCATATTGCAACTCTAAACTCCTTATCTGAGAGACTGACTAGGTGATTGATCATGTTCAAGTCATCAGAGTTGCCATCTTCATTCTCTATGTCTGGCACTGGCCCATGTTGTTTCCCCATTGTCACACTAGTACTGCGTGTTTTTCTACGTGTTGTGATTGTATTCATTGGCTAAATGCTGTGCACCGTTGCGAAGGGGAGCGGAGCAACCGTGCTCCTCTGGCTTCTCCCTTTCTGGGCGTGTCGACTCACCTCCACGGAAGGCTCACAGGAAGGCAGGCTGGCAGATGGGCCGCACCCAGGATGAAATCAGGCCAAAAATGCAGGACAGCAGAGTAGAGAGGCAGAAGGATGCTGGCATCTGAGATCCAGCGAAGTTCAGTGGCTCCTCCCTTTCTGGGCGTGTCGACTCACCTCCACGGAAGGCTCATGGGAAGGCAGACTCCCCGGAAAGCTCACAGGAAAGCAGGCTGGCTGATGGGCCGCACCAAGGGTGAAATCAGGCCGAAAATGCAGGACAGCAGAGTAGAGAGGCAGAAGGGTGCTGGCATCTGAGATCCATCAGAGTTCGGTGGCTCCTCCCTTTCTGGGCGTGTCAGCTCACCTCCAAGGAAGGCTCACGGGAAGGCAGACTCCCCAGAAAGTTCACAGGAAGGCAGGCTGGCTGATGAGCCGCACCAAGGGTGAAATCAGGCCGAAAATGCAGGACAGCAGAGTCAATTTTTCTCCAGCCTTTTATTTTGAGTCTATGTTTGTTCTGACTATTCATGTGCGTTTCTTGTAGGCAGCAGAAGGTTGGATTGAGTTTTTTGATCCATTTAGCCACTCTATGTCTCTTAACTGGTGCATTTAGTCCATTGACGTTGAGAGAAAGAATTGTCCTGGGATTTAACGCCATCTTTATTTCAAAATTTGGTGTGTCTTTTGGGTAGTCTTGTCTTAGATTAGGTCTTTCAGTTTTTCTCTTAAGACTGGTTTTGTGTCTGTGAAGTTTCTGAGCTGTTTTTTGTCTGTGAAACCATGTATTCTTCCATCAAACCGGAAAGTGAGTTTTGCTGGGTATAGTATTCTGGGTGAAGCATTCATTTCATTCAGTCTTGTCACAATATCCCACCACTGCTTTCTGGCATTGAGTGTTTCTGGTGACAGGTCTGCTGTAAATCTCAGGGAAGCTTGCTTGAACGTGATTTCCCCTTTTGATCTTGCTGTTTTCAGAATTCTGTCTCTATCTGTGGGATTTGTCATTGTGACTAGGATGTGTCTTGGGGTGGTTTTTCTTGGGTCTCTTTTGGTTGGTACTCTTCAGGCATGCAGGATTTGATCACATATATTCTTTAGCTCTGGAAGTTTCTCTTTAATGATGTTCTTGACCGTTGATTCTTCCTGGAGATTTTCTTCCTGGGTCTCTGGGACTCCAATGATTCTTAAGTTGTTTCTGTTGATCTTATCATAGACTTCTATTTTCATCTGTTCCCATTCTTTGACTAATTTTTCCATTGTCTGCTCATTTGCTTTAAGTTTTTTGTCCAATCTTTCCTGCTGTATGGAATTGTTATGCATCTCATCTTCCACAGCACCACGTCTATTCTCAGCTTCTGATACCCTGTCCCAGAGCTTATCCATTTTGTCATTCACTTCGTTTACTGACTTTTTCAGTCCTGTTAGTTGACATGTTTTTTCAGTTTGGAGTTTTGTGATTTCTGTCTTCATATTTTCTTGGTTCTTATTAGTGTTCTGTTCAACTCGATCCATGGTTTCTTGGAGTCCATTGAGCATCTTCCATATTGCTAGTCTATAGTCCTTATCTGAGAGGTTGATTAGTTGGTTGGTCATTATCTGGTCCTCAGAATTGTCATCTTCATTCTCTATGTCTGATGCTGGCCTGCATTGTTTCCCCATTGTCACACTTGTATTGTGGGTTTTTCTACGTGTTGTGGTGGTATTCATTGTCTATATGATGCAGGCAGCACACTCCTCTGGCTCCTCCCTTTCTGGATGGGCTGACTTGCCTCTAAGGTAGGGGAGTCCTCCGTGGATGAAGCCTCACACTGGGTCAAATCTTAGGCCCGAGCATGCAACAGAGAAGACAGTCCGGAGAGAAATGTTTGTTTCTGTGTTATAGCGCCGTTCTTAGTGTGATTTTTCCTTCTTGTTGCAATGGAGTTCTTTCCTTAGAAAGAGTGCACGGCCGCGTAGCGAAGCGGAGCGGCCGTGCTCTGCTGGAGCCTCTTTTTGCCCCACTCGCAAGAGTTTCACGCAAGAGGACAGTAGAGAGACATAGACAGGTCACACTCACAGTTTTTCACAGTTGGGCCCCACTGGGCCGGTGTACTTTTGCGGATTTTCCCCGCCTGGTGTCACACACAGGGAGCCGATTTTCTGTTTTCTTGATCTGTCACTTACCAAAAGAGCTATCTGACATCTCCAAGAATCACAGTAGGTTTGTCTTTCTCCCCTTGCAGTTTTATCTTTCTTGTCTCCTATAATTCAATATTCTGCTGTTAGGTGTATTCATATTAAAGATTGCTATCTTCCGAAACTATCTACACTTTATCATTCTGATTTTCATTTTTGTTTCTGAACAATTTCCTGAGTCGGACCTCTGGTTTTCTCTGAAGTGCAGTTATTCAAACTTCCTTTCAATTAGTACTGAAAATGATAATTTTTTCCAACCTAGACCATTATAATTATCACATGTAAAATATATTTATCAATAAAGCTTTTAGTGTTTACAATAATGATGCCTACATGAACATGCATATACATTTAGTTTAGAACATAGGAAAATAAAATAACATTTTTATAATCCCATCACACAGCATTAATCAGAGTTTTTTTTTTTTAAATTTTCTAGACAGAATTTATATTGCAAGTTAATATAGCTTGGGAATTCCTACAAAAAGTAGAGTGCTCTCTCCGGCCCCTTCTTTTCCCTCTTTATGTGCTCTGCCATGTTGCTTATCTCAAGACCATGGCGTTTTTTGTTTGTTTGTTTGTTTGTTTTGTTTTGTTTTGTTTTGTTTTGTTTTTGTGGTGCTTAGCGTTATTGTTGGAATCCTTAATAGATATTTGACACTTCTTTTCATAGTGGTGGAGTGTTTCACCTTCTTTTTCTCCTTCGTCTCTCAAACCGATGACGAGAGCCTCTAGAAGAATTCCATTTATTTTCGGCTTATTAGACTTTTACCCCAGTTTATTACTTTTCTCCTCTTCAAACAAAACCACATAACTTGAACTACCTACTCCTGCCTCCCAAATTAGAGGGGGGAAATAAGGGAGGCATCAGGACCAAACAGGTGCAAGACTACGAAGTAATAGGATAGGTATAGAGGGGACCACATATTCTAGCAGCCCTGGGGGTGAGGGAAGAGGATATGGGTGGTAGGACAAAAACGGAGGAGTAGGGAGGACAAACCGGTGATGGGAATCCCCCCTGATTTTATGTAAATATGTACCTAAAATATTATTGTCAACAATATGTAAGCCACTATGATCAAAATAAAAGCTATGTTAATATAAAAAAAAGAAATATTCTCGAAAGAAAACAAAACAAAACAAAAAAACATAGTGCCCAAGAAATTCCCATAAACCCAAGGATAAAGAGAAAAGGTTTAGGTGTTTTATTCCTGTGTGACTCAGACTGTACTTTCCCCCAAGGGGTCCATTGACCTGATGGATCCAGACTTTTTCTTTGAACCCCTTGAATAATGACTTTAGTGACTCGTGGAGTATTCGTATTTGCTTATATTGTTTATTTTCAAAGACAGTAATTTAGCTTACCGAGAACTGCACATCAGACTATCTTGCCCTCACTTTTGAAATGTAATGAAGTATCTATGAGAATTTTTCCATTTCAGTAGTTATAGATTTCTTCATCTTTTGAAAAAAAAAAAAAGAGAATTATTTCATTATATGTGTAATATAATTGACCAGCAATTTTTTTCCGCCATATCCGGTGATGCTCAGGGGTTACTCCCAGTTATGCGCTCAGAAATTGCTCCTGGCTTGGAGGACCATATGGGATGCTGGGGGATCAAACTGTGGTCAATCCTAGGCTAGCATCAGCAAGGCAGATGCCTTACTGCTCTGTGCCACATCTCCAGTCACGACCCAGCAATCTTTTAATGACAAATGCTTAGACTATTTCCAGTGTCTTGCTGTAATACATATCTTGTACATATGACTTCAGATATGTATATTTGAATACATAGATGTGACATGTACTTTCATGTTTATATTTTGAAACAGTCAAAGCCACATACAAATAAACAGATGCTCACTATCAATGAATGAGAATTAATATTTTAGATACTGCCAAAAGTTATATTTAGTCTCAATACAATCTCTTCAAAATACTGAAGGCAGAGCTGATGGTTATTCCCAGTGGTAGAGTATATGCCTTGTATGATGGATCCCCTAAAATCTCACCTTCAGCACCCCATAGCCAACCACCATTGCATTTCGGGGCTTGACCACTGATGATTAAACCTACATCTTGAGATTGAAGATTGTGAAGATAGAACTGGATGCCGAGCACTGCTAGAGAGGTTGCTTCACGCAAATTCCAAAAGCATTCTTTGAAGAAACTGGAAAATCAATTCTAAAGTTCATGGGTACCCCAATCAACAAAGCATTGTGAAGGCAAATGGAATGAAGCTGAATGTGTTTGTTTTCTGATTTAAAATTCTAGTGTAAAGTCACAATAGTAAAGCCAGAGTGACAAAAATTGAGACTTAAAACTTTTTTTTTTTTTTTTTTTTTTGGTTTTTGGGCCACACCTGGTGATGCTCAGGGATTACCCCTGGCTATGCTCTCAGAAATCGCTCTTGGCTTGGGGGACCATATGGGACACTGGGGATCGAACCTAGGTCCACCTTGGTTCAGCTGTGTGCAAAGCAAATGCTCTACCACTATGCTATCTATCACTCCAGGCCCAGAGAGTGGAAAACTCTTTACCCTTAGGTCTAGGCTGTCATCGTGTAAATATGTAAATGGGAAATACTATTCATAACCAGGGATGAGGCTTGAGGTTGACTTTTCAGTAGAATAAGTTTTCTATGTTCTTATGAGGGTGGTGATGCTAGAAATGCACACACGGTACATTTCGTTCTATCCCACCCCATCCTTAATTGGTAGACCCTCACCAATGATTGGGTCCCCTCTTCAGAGATACTGTGAGAATGCTTGAGGTGGGCCTGCTTTCTGATGCTGGAAGGTTCCATTGTATTCTGCTTGATGATGGCCTTCAAGTCCTTCAAGTGGTATCTACTTCCTTACCGAGCAAAGCATCATCATTCCAGAGTCCGTTCTTTCCTTTTTAATTAACGGTGGAATAATGCCCTATTTCTTGAGCATACTTTGCTTTGTGATAGAATAACAGGATTTCCGTGAAACTCCCTGCCTCAGTGTCATTTGAAAAATGGAAGCACTCAAAGCACCTACTCCAAGCTTCGAGAGAGCACAGGGGTTAAGGCACTTACCTTGAATGAAGCTGACATTGGTTCACTCTGGGCATCACTTGGAGCGAATTCTGAGCTCAGCCAGATGAGGCCCTGAGAAACCTAAAACCAGAAGTAAAAAACTACCGAATCACCTACTCCAGAGGTTTGTTACAAGGATCACATTTGTGCATATGGAGCCTGCCCAGGAAAGGGTAAATGCCCTTCCAATGGCATTAATGTCACAAGTCTCTGTCCTCAGGCCCCCCCTGGTCCTGGTAAGATGTATTGATTTGTCAGCAAATCGCCATTGGGAATGGCCAAGCAAATTAAACCATAAGTAGCAGAAAAGAGCCCTGTTGGGAGTAAAGTCATTCTTAGAAAGATGAGAAACGGAAGGAAAGAGGAGGCTTATTTCTTCCAGGAGCATGAGGCTTGGATAGGACCATTCCCCACAGAAAGTGATCACGGGCAAGATTAAAAAATTGTGCCCCATGCTATTGATCATTGAGATGGTCCTATTACTTAACACTTTCTCTTTTGCAGCTCTGCTAAGGGTACCTTAAATATAAATGATGATGGACACTTTAAAACCTCCTGGGACGGGGAGCAGGCCTGGAGTGAAGTGCTTTTATACATGCCATTTCACTGTTAACATGTCAGAATGCGGCCATAATTTCTCATTGCTGCCAGGTTGATGCTTCTGCCCTCAGTGGATTCCACAGCCATTACTGTCTTTATGATTCTAGTCCTGGTTGTTCACTGAAGTTTCTAGAACTGAGTGGGTCTATTCCAGTGCCCTGGATGAAAAGGAAACTAAAGGTTAGAAAAGGGTTACCAAAAAAATCTCCATATAAAATCCAGACTACACATTACTGTATCCTTAATATTTTTTTGACCATTTCTTGTCATTTCTGGGTAATTGCCAAGATCTGCCAGGGAGCATTTGAATGGAACCCAATCTGTTCAATTTGCAGTGAGAGTTTTATTTGCCCGAGAATTGCTAGTATAGATTGAGATAAGATAATCTCTTAAAAGTAAGACATAAAAAAGTAGACAACATCATAAAACTTAGGACACCATAAAGACTTTTGAGAAATTACTTTTTATCGACCCCTGTAAATGATTTTTAAGAGTCTTGTTGTGAAATACCAAGGATTTTATATCTGTAAGGAAATAGTTGCGATTTTTGTTGCTTAAAAAAGGGCATAAAAGATTGACTTCAGGAGCTGGAGGCAGCGAAAAGCAAACAGAATGCCTGCTATGGTACCACATATGCCCTGAACCCTGCCAGGAGTGATGCTTGAGTACAGAGCAAGAACTAAACCCTGAGCATTGCCAGGCATGGCTCAAAATAAAACAAAACATGACTTCAATTTTGCTTCCCAGGCCAGTTCACTAAGTGAGACAGGTTGCTTTCAGCCCTTCTATAGCATGGGAAATCTGAAAAACACATTGGAAAAATGGCCAGGGGAGAGAAGCAAAAGCCTAGGACTGAAGGCAGTACTGAGCTTTGAGACCCTGGCTGGGTTGGGGATGATGTTCTGGTGGGAAGCAGACAGAGGGACAAAGGAGAGTCTGCAGATCCAGAAGCCTGCTCCGAGGGGAGGTACTGGGAAAGGACCCCCTGAGCCTCAAATTCCTAAGCAGTTCAAATAGATTTTCTGCTTTCTACTGTCAGTCTAGGTCCTCCTGGAAGACTCACAGGCTCCTTCCTAGTTTATGTTCTTCTGAAACTTTTTAGGCTTTTTAGGCTACTTGTACTGGAAAATCCTGTGAATCCTTTAGTTTCATCTGTTGGCACCCCATGACATGGTAGATGAAGCAGAGGTGGGTTGCAGGTGGGGGCCCCTGAAAAGGTCTGGAGAAACCTGACGTTGGAAGCTAAATACATAAGAGTTGCCTCCTCTTCTGGTCCAGATAGAAGTGCAGATGGGGGTTGTAAGGGGTTTGTGGGTGGGTTGGCCTGGAAAGGAACTTCTGTTCCCAGCACAGATGGCAAGAGCTGAGGACAGTGCAATAGAGCCCTGATAAGGATTGAGTTTGACAAAACATCACAGAAAAAGAATATGAGACAAAAAAATTAAGTTGTCAGAATCACAGAACTCTAGAACAAAGGAGGGCCAGAGGGTATAGGTGGACAGGCACCAGTGTTGATGGGGACACAAGGGACACAAGTTCTATTCTGGGTGCAGACAGAAGAGATGTCTCTACACTCTTGTAAATGCATTTCCTCCTATGGGGCTATACCAAGAAAAATGTCCCATTTGGTAGATGTCATGATGATGGAGAAAATCATAAACATTTGTTGAAGACCTGACTGGGAAGAAGATTTGAGGTGGAATTCCTAGCAGAGAAATGTCTAAAGAGAAAGGAAAAGAATTGTGGGCACCAGGACAAGACATCGGGCATGTCACTGTAGGGGGATGACACTATCCTGGCTGAACCTCACTGATTGAACTTCCAGATCTGGTGGCCTAGGGTGTCCTGCTGTAAATATCAGAGGTACTAGCTCAGGATGGACCAGGGATGGCTATGGAGGGAGTGGTCACGACAGTGATGGACAGTGAAGATTTATGAGAGAACTGAGATTCCCTCAGGATCAGTCATTACTAATATACAGAGCAGCAGATTGAATTTGAACCCATATCTGTTGGGGTGTCCAGAGCTAGATTCTAGGGGTGGTTACCTGTCTTGCCCCAACCAACACAGGATGGTAGATGAGTATTTTTTGGTAGGAGTCACAGCTCAGGGTTAGGCTCTGCACTCAGAAATCCTGGTGGTGCCCAAGGGACTGTATTGGACCCTGGGGATCAAATGTGGGTAGGCTGCATGTAAGGCAAGTCTCTTTACACACTGTACTATGGCTCAAGCCCTTTGGTAGCTTTATTTGTTTGAGTGAAAAGAGGGTTCTTTGCCCAACAATTGAAGTAGAGAACAAAAGACAAGACTCTGAGGTGAAATCTCTTGATGCCTCAATTCAAGGCCAAACAGATCCATGAGATTCCATGTATCCAGCGCAGAGGACCATTCCCTTCAGCTAAGTCCTGAAGAGGGCCATGTGGATGGAAATCTTCGCAGCAAGATTTATTGAGCATTTCCTGTTCTATGAATGGCAAAGCCCCCCCTTTCCATCTCCCTATAAATCATGTGGAATGATGACGAATTAGGGCTTCTTCTCCCTAGTGACACTAATAAGTGTTATGAGCAGCTTTTAATAGTTAGCAAGACACAAGAGATAAATACCCGGGACTCTTCGAGGAAGTGTCGTGTGCTTTTGAAAAGCCAGCATTCTGATTTTTCATAAATAATGAGGTTAATTATTTATAGCAAAGACAAATGAATAATTTCCTTCTCTCTGCCCAAGCAGAAAATGAGCTGTAATATGAGTATGTGTGGACAGCTGACACCAGCTGTGGTTGCAAGTCAGTCTGTGATTATGTTAGCCCTCACACCCTCCCTCTTATGGATCAGTCTGAGCTTATGTTGACTTCACACCCCAATTTGTTGTGGTTCCATCTGAGCTTTTGTTGACTTTGTCTGCCATTTTGATATGGGTCAGTCTGGACTTGTGTTGACTTTACACTCACCTGTTGTGAGTCTGTTTGGGTTTGTGCTAACTTCATACCCTCTATTATGAGTTAGGTTGGGCTTTTGCTGACCTCAAAGCCCACCTTAGTTCTGGATTAAAATTGGTAATAAATACAAAGAGTTCAAATAGGAGGGCCCCAGAATCTCTTTGGTAATTCCCGTCCTGGTGGGCAAGCTTACTAGAAAGTGTGGCTACCAGTTGTTGAGCACAAATATGAAGTGCTTTTATTGCTGGAATAGCTTAAAATCTGTGTGGAGTAAAACTCTCTCACTCTGAAAGTATGATTTTTGGTAACTGACTAAAGGCATGTGTCCACAACCCCCACAAAGCCTCCCTTTGGCATCGACCCCATCTATCTCCTCCACATGTTCTGTGCCCTATATATGACCA
Source organism: Suncus etruscus (assembly GCF_024139225.1). Classification (NCBI taxonomy): domain Eukaryota; kingdom Metazoa; phylum Chordata; class Mammalia; order Eulipotyphla; family Soricidae; genus Suncus; species Suncus etruscus. The sequence goes on along the minus strand of NC_064867.1, from coordinate 40,150,610 downwards.
CCTCCTAGTTGTGATACTTTGAGGAGATTCTGGGGTTCTAAAGATTCTTATGTCAGACGTGTATGTCCTGGGTCTTCTGCCAGGTTCCCTCTGCAGATCTGTTCCTGCTGAGGAATGGAAAGCACTGTCATTTCTCGTTCCCCTACAGTGATTTCATGATTTCAGTACCCCAGAGAGTGACCCCTACCCACTTCCCATTAGTTCCAATTTCAGGGAGATGCCAACTCTTCAAGCAACCCCCAAATGCTTCCACTTTTATTTATTTTAAAATCATTAAAAAGGGACAGGAGTTAGTGTCAAAGGTAAGGCACTTACTTGCCTGCAGCTGACCCCAGTTTGATTCCCATCATTGCATAGAGTCCACCGAGCATTCCAGGGGTCACTACTGAACAGAGGTGCTCAGTTCTCCCTGAGCACTTCTGGGCATGGCTCTCAAAATAAGGTAAGCTATAATAATAGAGAATGAATGTAATAAAAAGACAGAATCATGTGTCTAGCCTGGATTATATTCATCTTGACCTCAACATACATCAGTTGCAAATCACAACTTAGTGGATTTTCTTTTAGCATGTGTGATGCTAGGGACCCCTCCAAGAACTTACATGTGCAGTGTATGGTGCTGGAGATTTTTAGATTATAATTCATATTAGTTTTACCTCTTACTGAGCTAGTGAGAAAGGTGAGGCTGCAGGGAGGAGAATAGTGAGGGTGCATGATTTCCTAGATTGGAAAACAGGTACCCATGTTCCCTGAATTTAAATTGTGAATAATGAGCAGGGAGAGGGACCATGGTCACAGGCACATGGGAAACTTTTGTCGTATCCTCAGATACGTGATTCACAGGACTTTGTGATAGAGGCCAGCAGTATATAGTTTTGTATCTGAGAAAGCAAATCCCAGAGAGCTGACTCCTGCTGCCTTGAGAGGTTGGGGTCTGCAGTCAGCTTGCTTGGTTGGCATTTGAGCTGGCACTGAGATCAGAAATCAGACTTGGATTTTGCAAGCAAGGAGGATAATCATTTTTTTCCAAGGAGATGTGGCCCCTTGCAGAGGAGAATGCTGGAAAACACAGTTTGAAGTAGAGAACACTAGCAAACTTGAGAATATTCCACCCTAGCCAACACACTCTTTACAATCTACAGTCTTCCAATGAAGACATAAAGGAAAAGAGGCAGTCACTAGAGACTTTAAATGAGTGCCCGGAAGCATCAAGAGGAAGACATTCTGCAAGACATAGATTCAATTGATAAACATATGAAATTCAGGGTTGAAAAGATAAACAACTCAGGAGTCAGACACGGGCAATTCAGCAAGTGAGTAACAAGGGCTGCAGAGATTGTGATGGAGGCATCTTAAATAAATCACGGAGGAACATTTCCTTGAGCTGAAGACAGACATGAATCAGAGTCTCGGAAAGTCTCCCAAACATCTAGACTGTGATCATAAAAGAGACATACACCTCGTAATGTTCTTCCGCTTTAAGATTGGAGGCTAACTCTGGATCTCCTGGACAGAATGTTCTTTTCAAAGGAAGATTTCCATTGGTGTCTGCAATTTCATTGGCTACGTGGACAGAAGAAAAAGGAACTGCATTCACTTTCTAAAGAAGAAGCTAGCTTAGAGAAATTTGTTTCCCTGTCAAATAAAAGAAAGCATATTTTTTTTAAAGATCAGACCTCTTGAGATCATTCTGTGTGTTCGATATATACAACATGTTCTTCCTATAATAGTGAAGTAGAACATATATATCTTATCATAGAAGCATTGAGATGGAGGAAACTGGAGATAAAGAGGTGGAAATGAGCAGTGTGTGTGTGTGTGTGTGCGTGCGCATGTTTGTTGGCTTACATGAATAATAATAATTTTCATCACAGCGAACAGATACTAAATATGGAGATAGCTCTGTAACTGACAACATAACCTGGAAGTACAAGTTGTTGACCACAGAATCAGAGGGCATAGTCTTTTGTAATTTTGTACAAACATTTATTTGGAAAATAAAGCCCCTTGGTGCAGCTTCCTTTGTTTAGCCAAATGTTTTTTTTTTTTTTTTTTTAGCCAATGCAGCAACTCATCTTATAGGGAGAAAGTTAGAATTGAGTGGAGACAGAGATCTTCAAAGTTCTTAAACTATGTTGTTTGGATGCACACTCTTTCTTAAAAAATTAATTTAGTGATGTAAAATTAGTTTACCAGACTATAAATTCTTATTTTAAGGGACATACTGTTTCTACACATGCCTCTCCCCTCCATCACTGTCCTTCCTTTTTTCTCTCACCTCCCTTTGTCCTGTGGCCAAAGTAGTATTTGTTTTTAGTAGACATGGTCTATTCCCCTCCTTTATAAAAATACTTTTATTTAAACACCATTGTTTACAAAGTTGTTCATAATACAGTTGTTTCAGGCATTCAATGTCCCAACATCCGTCCACTAGTGTAACATTCCTTACACCATTATCCCATTTTTACCCCCCAGCGCACACCTATCTCATTAGTAGGCACAAAATAATTTGGTTTACATTGCTTGTTACAACTAGATGGCTAATGTAATTATTGAAAAACACTTCTTTAAAAAAGTTATAAAAATTTTTTCTATCTCACAATGGAATCATCAATTCATTGTTTGAGGGTTTTACTAAGCTGTTGTTAATGGAACATTCTGTGTTGTTTTTGTTTACTGAGCTTAGTAAATAATGCTACTTTTGCATAACTTTCAGTAGAATACTACTGGGCTGTCAGTATTGAGGAATTTGGAGGTGTTGCACAGCACCAGGATCTATAGAAAGAGGCTAATGATTGCACATGACAGTGGCTATGTAATGTATGTGGATGTGGTTGCTGGGACTACTGAAAATATAGTGTCCAGTGGGGTAAGGCTGTGCACCCCTATTCTCAGAAGACCCTAGAGTTTTCAACCTCCAAATTGATCTACTTAGAATTTTTGTTGGTTTGTTGTCTTTGCAGATGCCTTGTGAAACACTGAAGTTGGGCCGTTGGCAAGGCAGGTCTGTTCCCTTGCTGTGTTTCTTTCTATTACACACAGGAGTCAGTTAATTGTCATTTGTTAGTCTCCTTTGGGATTATTTCACTGATATGGACACCTTAGTTCCTTCTAAATTGTAGCAAAAGTTCATATTTCAAGATCCTTTAGAGATCCTTCCTTCCTTCCTTCCTTCCTTCCTTCCTTCCTTCCTTCCTTCCTTCCTTCCTTCCTTCCTTCCTTCCTTCCTTCCTTCCTTCCTTCCTTCCTTCCTTCCTTCCTTCCTTCCTTCCTTCCTTCCTTCCTTCCTTCCTTCCTTCCTTCCATTTACAGCAAAGTACTGGTCCTTTGTGTTTCAATACCCCATCTTCATATGCTCATTTATTATTGTTCACTTGGGTTGTTTCCAGATCTTGACTATTGTAGATGGCTCCGCAGTGAACATAGATGTGCAAACATTTTTTAAATTGCTGTGCTCTTGGGATCACTAGAAACATGTTATTTCTTAAGATATTAAGTGCCTATTTCAAATTTTATTTCAACATCTGTTCACATATTGAACACAGCTTCCTAAATTTAAAACTTCTCATAGACAATTGGAACTCTCATGTGATGCTGATAGGAATATGAAATGGCGTAGTAAGTTTGTAGATACCATATGAATCTGTAATTACATGCCTAGGTATGAACCCAAGTGTAATTCAGATGTTTCTCTACTCATGACTTGTACACAGATATTCAATAAGGCATGATTCATCATAGCTTCACTGAGGGAACATCTTCTATGTCCAACAGTAGATGAGAAGACACATAGAATATAATATATCCATAAATAGGATATAATTTGTCAACAGAAAGGAGCTAAGTATCTATAGATCTATTTGACAATCTGGATAAACAGTATATAAAATATGAGAAGCCAATCATAAAGAATCACATATTTTATTCTTCTACTAATTAGTCAAATTTGCAGAGACAGAACTGTTGGTAATAGCCAGGGAACAAAGGAAAGAGGGAAACGGGTTATGGGATTTATTTGGAAGATGATGAAACTCTTTTAAAATTGGTTATGGTGGTGGTAATATGACTGTATGACTAAAATAAAAGCGACTGAATTTTACACTTTGAATATATAAATTATATGGCATGTAGATTACATTTCTATAAAATCATTGATTTGCCAAATACTCTCATTTAACCAATTTATGCAGAAATGCCTGTCTTCTATAAAATGTGATTTTATTCAGAACACATAGAGAAAGGCAGTAACATTTCATGTAGATTAGTAAATTTTCTGAATGGATCAATTATCATTTTTAAAAAACCACTCATCAAAATAAGTAGTGTGTGAGATCTTTAGATAACCCATTAACTAAATCCAAGATAGTAGTGCTATCTATTACAGAAAGTATATTAGACACTTACATCGAATATTTTGGTTACTGTGGGGGAAATAAAATATAAATGGGTTTTTGTAGCTTACAAAAGGTTTTACTAAGGGACAGTCCAGAATAAGTGGTTTAGTGGATTGGATACTGAATTTCATGATAATTTTTAGAACCCAAGAACTTTGACTGCCCTGTCTTTAACACCCCATTGACTTGATAGCTAGTGGAATTATGATGTCTTTGGTCCAGGAAAGAGCTTTTCCATTCCTTTTATGTCCCTATAACCCTATGCTTGATTTTCTGTTTTATTTTTGTGTCTAGAGTGTATTGTTTAAATACGATCCAAAAATTTGGTGTCTACAGGGGAGAATAAGCTTGTTCCTCAACAAAGAAAAACAGATAACAAATTTTACATTAAGCAGGATGCTTCCATTAACAGAAATTTTCAGTTACTTTGTACAAAGCCAGAAATACGTTTGTTTGCTCTTTAAATCTTGTTAGGAATCTTCCTAAACAATGCAAGTCTTTTCTTTCCATGAATATAAAATGTGCATTTATACGATCTGTGCCAGCTGAAAGGCTTTGCAGCTCTCAGACTTATCAACACATATTTGCTACCTACTTCTTGTACTTCCTGCATAAGATTCTCAGTGAGTATACAGAGACAGAAGTCCACAAAAGATGACGTGGGAAAGTGCCAAATGTATCCTGAGCCAGAAATGTTGAAAATCACCATTAAGTTGTTAGTTTTTCCCTCCCTCCCTCTCTCCCTCCCTCCTTCCCTCTTTCCCCCTCCCTCCCTCCCTCCTTCCCTTCCTCCTTTTCCTCCCTCCCTCCCTCCTTTCCTTCCTCCCTCCCTCCTTTCCTTCCTTCCTTCCTTCCTTCCTTCCTTCCTTCCTTCCTTCCTTCCTTCCTTCCTTCCTTCCTTCCTTCCTTCCTTCCTTCCTTCCTTCCCCCTTCCTTCCTTCCTTCCTTCCCCCTTCCTTCCTCCCTCCCTCCCTCCCTCCCTCCCTCCCTTCCTCCCTCCCTCCCTCCTTCCTTCCTTCCTTCCTTCCTTCCTTCCTTCCTTCCTTCCTTCCTTCCTTCCTTCCTTCCTTCCTTCCTTCCTTCCTTCCTTCCTTCCTTCCTTCCTTCCTTCCTTCCAGGCAAATGCCCCATCCACTATACTATCAAATTGCCACAAGTTCCACCCACTTAACATGCACATTTATAAAAAATGCCCTCTTTCCAGAGGTATACTTTCCCATCCGAAATTAGAAATAATATTTTCTTTAATGGAGAAAGATTTGGTTCAGTTCTCTCATAATAACATCACCCCTCTTACTAAACAAGTAAGATGGACTATAGGAATGGGACAGGGCAAGGCTTCTCTATGATTCTTTGTGTTGGGATTTTAGGCGAGGAGAGAAATTTGGGCTAAACTCTAGACAAGGTAAGGATAAGTGGGAATCTTATTATCAAGGGACAGGATGAGAAGGAAGCAACAGAGAAGGAAAATTACTAAGCGAAAGCACCAATTACAGAGAGAATTATGGTTTTCTGCATATGATGGGATAGGGAGGAAGAATCAAAGACAAAGGTGGTGGAGAAATCTGGTTAAATCAATTTGGAATTCTGGCTGCAATTGCAGTTTTCAGGGTTATGCCCAATGGATGGGGGCCTACATTGGCTGAGAGGGTCTTGCAGTTTAAGGAGAGACTTTTCTTGGTCATTGTTTCTGGGACTCATGAGGTGGCACAAAATAAAGGAAAAGCAAAGAAAAGACACCGGTAGGGTCTCTTAAATGGGCATTTCCTGGGAGAGCTAACAGTGGGAAGGCAAATGCAGCATTGACTGTCTATATTATGCAGACAACTTACACCCTGAGATGGGATTTCGGGATGTATATTCTGTGTAGTGTGTCTTGTACCAAGACCCTCTTAGTCCTATGGGAATATTACATAGAAATTGAGGAGAGGAAATATTATAACATAAGTTATTGTACTCATGGAACTTCCTTCAACTTTGGTTTACTCTTTAGGGAAAAGGTACATCACTTTTTAAAGACATGACTTTAAATATTTATGTCAATATTTGGGGGTGGACACAGACTGCATTACTCAGGAGTTAACGCCTAGTTCTGCACTCAGAAATTGTTCCTCATCATGTTTGAGGGACCTTGTGAGATGTAGGGGATTGAAATCTGGTTGATCATGTGCAAGGCAAACATCTTACCCACTATACCTACCCAGAAAGGTATTTTTATTTTTTAATTTTTTTTATTTATAAAACTTTATTACATACATGGTTGTGTTTAGGTTTCAGTCATGTAAAGAACACCACCCATCACCAGTGCCACATTCCCATCACCAATGTCCCAAATCTCCCTCCTCCCCACCCAACCCATGCCTGTACTCTAGACAGGCTTTCTATTTCCCTCATACATTCTCATTATTAGGATAGTTCGAAACTTAATTATTTCTCTAACTAAACTCATCCCTGTTTGTGGTGAGCTTCATGAGGTGAGCTGTAACTTCCAGCTTTTTTGTCTTTTGTGTCTGAAAGTTATTATTGCAAGAATGTCTTTCATTTTTCTTAAAACCCATAGATGAGTGAGACCATTCTGCATCTTTATCTCTCTCTCTGACTTATTTCACTCAACATAATAGATTCCATGTCCATCCATGTATAGGAAAATTTCATGACCTCATCTCTCCTAACGGCTGCACAATATTCCATTGTGTATATGTACCACAGTTTCTTTAGCCATTCATCTGTTGAAGGGTATCTTGGCTGTTTCCAGAGTCTTGATAAATAGTGCTGCAATGAATATAGGTGTAAGGAAGGGGTTTTTGTATTGTATTTTTGTGTTCCTAGAGTATATTCCTAGGAGTGGTATAGCTGGATCGTATGGGAGCTCGATTTCCAGTTTTTGGAGGAATCTCCATATTGCTTTCCATAAAGGTTGAACTAGATGGCATTCCCACCAGCAGTGGATAAGAGTTCCTTTCTCTCCACATCTCCGCCAACATTGCTTGTTCTCATTCTTTGTGATGTGTGCCAATCTCTGGGGTGTGAGGTGGTACCTCATAGTTGTTTTGATTTGCATCTCCCTGATGATTAGTGATGTGAAGCATTTTTTCATGTGTCTTTTGGTCATTTGTATATCTTCTTTGTCAAAGTGTCTGTCCATTTCTTCTTCCCATTTTTGATGGGATTAGATGTTTTTTTCTTGTAAATTTTTGTCAGTGTGTTGTATATTTTGGAGATTAGCCCCTTATCTGATGGGTATTGGGTGAATAGTTTCTTCCACAGTGGGGGACTCTTGTATCCTGGGCGCTATTTCTTTTGAGGTGCAGAAGCTTCTCAGTTTAATATATTTCCATGTGTCAATCTCTGCTTTCACTTGCTTGGAGAGTGCAGTTTCCTCTTTGAAGATGCCTTTAGTCTCAATGTCATGGAGTGTTTTATATACGTGTTGTTCTATGTATCTTATGGTTTCGGATCTGATATCGAGGTCTTTCATCCATTTGTATTTAACCTTCGTACATGATGTTGGCTGGGAGTCTAAGTTCAATTTTTTGCAAGTGGCTAGCCAGTTGTGCCAACACCATTTGTTGAAGACGCTTTCTTTGTTCCATTTAGGATTTCTTGCTACTTTATCAAAAATTAGTTTATTGTATGTCTGGGGAACATTCTCTGAGTATTCAAGTCTATTGCACTGATCTGAGGTCCTGTCCTTATTCCAATACCATGCTGTTTTGATAACTATTGCTTTGTAGTACAGTTTAAAGTTGGGGAAAGTAATTCCTCCCATATTTTTTCCCAATGATTACTTTAGCTATACTAGGGTGTTTATTTTCCAAATGAATTTCAAAAGTGCCTGATCCACTTCTTTGAAGAATGTCATGGGTATCTTTAGAGGGATCACATTAAATCTGGGGAGTATTGCCATTTTAATAATGTTAATCCTGCCAATCCATGAGCAGGGTACGTGCTTCCATTTCCGCATGCCCTCTCTTATTTCTTGGAGTAGAGTTTTTTTTTTTTTTTTTTTTTTTTTTTTTTTATCTTTATTTAAACACCGTGATTACAAACATGATTATAGTTGTATGATTACAGTCATGTAAAGAGCACCCCCCCTTCACCGGTGTAACATTCCCACCACCAATTTCCCAGATCTCCCTCCTCCCCACCCCCCTACACCTGTACTCGAGACAGGCTTTCTACTTCCCTCATTCATTCACATTTTATGATAGTTTTCAGTGTAGTCATCTCTGCAACTGCACTCATCACTCTATGTGATGAGCTGCATGTCCTGAGCTGCACCTACCAGCCCTCATCTCTCTTGTCTCTGAGATATTGTTAAAAATGTCCTTCATTTTTCTTAAAGCCCATAGATGAGTGAAACCATTCTGCGTCTTTCTCTCTCCCTCTGACTTACTTCACTCAGCATAATAGATTCCATGTACATCCATGTATTGGAAAATTTCATGACTTCATCTCTCCTGATGGCTGCATAGTATTCCATTGTGTATATGTACCACAGTTTCTTCAGCCACTCATCTGTTGAAGGGCATCTTGGTTGTTTCCAGAGTCTGGCTATTGTAAATAGCGCTGCAATGAATATAGGAGTAAGGAAGGGTTTTTTGTATTGTATTTTTGTGTTTCTTGGGTATATTCCTAGGAGTGGTATAGCTGGATCGTATGGAAGCTCAATTTCCAGTTTGTGAAGGAATCTCCATATCGCTTTCCATAAAGGTTGTACTAGACGGCATTCCCACCAGCAGTGAAAAAGAGTTCCTTTCTCTCCACATCCCCGCCAGCACTGCTTGTTTTCCTTTCTTGTGATGTGTGCCAATCTCAGTGGCGTGAGGTGGTACCTCATAGTAGTTTTGATTTGCATCTCCCTGACGATTAGTGATGTTGAACATCTTTTCATGTGCCTTTTGGCCATTTGCCTTTCTTCTTTTTCAAAGTGTCTGTTCATTTCTTCTCCCCATTTTTTGATGGGGTTAGTTGTTTTTTTCTTGTATAGTTCTGTCAGTACCTTGTAAATTTTGGATATTAGCCCTTTATCTGATGTGTATTGGGTGAATAATTTCTCCCACTCAGTGGGTGGCCTTTGTATTCTGGGCGCTATTTCCTTTGAGATGCAGAAGCTTTTCAGCTTAATATAGTCCCATCTGTTTATCTCTGCTTCCACTTGCTTGGAAAGTGCTGTCTCCTCCTTAAAGATGCCTTTAGTCTCAATGTCCTGGAGTGTTTCACCTACATGTTGTTCTATATACCTTATAGTTTCAGTTCTGATATCAAGGTCTTTAATCCATTTGGATTTTACCTTTGTATATGGTGTTAGCTGGGGGTCTGAGTTCGCTTTTTTGCAAGTGGTTAACCAGTTGTGCCAACACCACTTGTTGAATAGGCTTTCCCTGCTCCATTTAGGATTTTTTGCTCCTTTATCAAAAACAAGGTGGTTATATGTCTGAGGAACCTTCTCTGAGTACTCAAGCCTATTCCACTGATCTGAGGGTCTGTTTTTATTCCAATACCATGCTGTTTTTATAACTGTTGCTTTGTAATACAACTTAAAATTGGGGAAAGTAATGCCTCCCATATTCCTTTTCCCAAGGAGTGCTTTAGCTATTCGAGGTTGTTTGTTGTTCCAGATGAATTTCAGAAGTATTTGATCCACTTCTTTGAAAAATGTCATGGGTATCTTTAGAGGAATCGCGTTAAATCTGTACAATGCTTTTTTTTATAGTTTTCTTTGTATAGGTCCTTCTCATTTTTAGTCAAGTTGATTCCAAGTTATTTGAATTTGTGTGGCACTATTGTGAATGGGGCTGTTTTCTTAATGTCCATTTCTTCCTTATTACTATTGGTGTATAGAAAGACCATTGATTTTATTGTGTTAATTTTGTAGCCTGCCAACTTGCTATATGAGTCTATTGTTTCTAGAAGCTTTTTCATAGAGACTTTAGGGTTTTCTAGGTAGAGTATCATGTCATCTGCAAACAGCAAGAGCTTGACTTCTTCCTTTCCTATCTGGATTCCCTTGATATTTTATTTTATTTTATTTTTTTTTTTTGCCTAATCGCTATAGCAAGTACTTCCAGTGCTATGTTGAATAGGAGTGGTGAGAGAGGACAGTCTTGTCTTGTGCCAGAATTTAGAGGAAAGGCTTCCAGTTTTTCTCCATTGAGGACAATATTTGCCTTTGGCTTGTGGTAGGTAGCCTTAACTATATTGAGAAAGGTTCCTTCCATTCCCATCTTGCTTAGAGTTTTGATCAAAAATGGGTGTTGGACCTTATCAAATGCTTTTCTGCGTTTATTGATATGAACATGTGATTTCTATTTTTTTGTTGTTGATGTTGTGTATTATGTTGATAGATTTATGGGTGTTAAACCAGTCTTGCATTCCTGGGATGAAACCTACTTGATCGTAGTGGATGATTTTTTTTTTTTTTTGGCTTTTTTTTTGGGGGGGCCACACCCGGCGGTGCTCAGGGGATACTCCTGGCTCTCTGCTCAGAAATAGCTCCTGGCAGGCACGGGGGACCATATGGAACACCGGGATTTGAACCAACCACCTTTGGTTCTGAATCGGCTGCTTGCAAGTCAAACACCGCTGTGCTATCTCTCCGGGCCCATGGATGATTTTCTTAATGAGGCATTGAATCCTATTTGCCAGTTTTTTGTTGAGGATCTTTGCATCTGTATTCATCAGCGATATTGGTCTGTAATTTTCTTTTTTGGTAACATCTCTGTGTGGTTTAGGTATCAAGGTGATGTTGACTTCATAAAAGCTATTTGGAAGTTTTCCTGTTTTTTCGATTTCATGGAAGAGTCTTGCCAGGATTGGTTGAAGTTCCTCTTGAAAGGTTTGAAAGAATTCATTAGTAAATCCATCTGGGCCTGGACTTTTGTTTTTGGGCAGACATTTGATTGCTGTCTTAATTTCCTCAATAGTGATGGGTGTATTTAGATAGGCTACATCCTCTTCATTCAACTGTGGAAGATTATAAGAGTCCAAAAATTTTTCCATTTATTCCAGGTTTTCATTTTTAGTGGCATAGAGTTTCTCAAAGTAGTTTCTGATTACCCTTTGAATCTCTACCATATCAGCAGTGATCTCTCCTTTTTCATTCCTAATATGAGTTATCAAGTTTCTCTCTCTCTTTCTTTGTTAGTTTTGCAAGTGGTCTATCAATCTTGTTTATTTTTTCAAAGAACCAACTTCTGCTTTTGTTGATCTTTTGGATTGTTTTTCGGGTTTCCACTTCATTGATTTCTGCTCTAGCTTTGTTATTTCCTTCTGTCTCCCTATTTTTGGGTCCTTTTGTTGAGTACTTTCTAATTCTATGAGCTGCATCATTAAGCTATTCAGGTATGCCCCTTCTTCTTTCCTGATGTGTACTTGCAAAGCTATAAATTTTTCTCTCAGTACCACTTTTGCTGTGTCCCATAGGTTCTGATAGTTTGTGTCTCCATTGTCATTTGTTTTCAGGAAGGTATTGATTTCCTCTTTGATTTCATCTCGGACCCACTGTTATTCAATATTAGGCTGTTTAACTTCCAGGTATTAAAGTTTTTCTTCTGTGTCCCTTTGTAGTTCACATGTAATTTTAGGGCCTTGTGGTCAGCGAAGGTAGCCTGCAACATTTTTATCCTCTTGATATTATGGATTTTTGTTTTATGTGCTAGCATGTAGTCTATCCTGGACAATGTCCCATGTACATTAGAGAAAAATGTGTATCCAGGTTCTGGGGGTGGAATGTCCTGTATATATCTACTAGGTCTTTCTTCCATTTCTCTGTTCAGGTCTAGTATATTCTTGTTGGATTTCAGTCTGGTTGACCTGTCAAGTGTTGACAATGCTGTGTTGTGGTTTCTCAACTTATTGTTTTGTTATTGATATAATTTTTCAGATTTGTCAACAATTTTATTATATATTTTGCTGGCTCCTCATTTGGTGCATATATGTTTAGGAGAGTGATTTCTTCCTGCTGTACATATCCCTTGATTAATACAAAATGTCCATCTTTGTCCCTTACAACTTTCCTAAGTATAAAGTTGGCATCATCTGATATTAGTATGGCCACTTCATCTTTTTTATAGGTGTTGTTTGCTTGGATGATTTTCCTCCAGCCTTTTATTTTGAATTTATGTTTGTTCTGACTATTCAGGTGCATTTCTTGTAGGCAGCAAAAGGTTGGATTGAGTTTTTTGATCCATTTAGCCACTCTGTGTCTCTTAACTGGTGCATTTAGTCCATTGACATTGAGAGAAAGAATTATCCTCAGAGTTAGTGCCATCTTATATTGATGTTTGGTGTGTCTGTTGGTCAGTCTTGTCTTAAAGTAGGCCGTTCAGTTTTTCTTTTAGTAATGGTTTTGAGTCTGTAAAGTTTCTGAGCTGTTATTTGTCTGTGAAACCATGTATTGTTCCTTCAAACCTGAAAGTGAGTTTTGTTTTGTGCAGTATTCTAAGCGAAGCATTTATTTTATTGAGTTTTGTCACTATGTCCCACCACTGCCTTCTGGCCTTGAGTGTTTCTGGTGACAGGATGTTCCCTGGAATGTAATTTCTCTTTTCAATCTTGCTGCTTTCAGAATTCTGTCTCTATCTGTGGGATTCGTCATTGTGACTAGGATGTGTCTTGGGGTGTTTTTTTCTGGGGTCTCTTTTAGTTGGTACTCTTCGAGCATGCAGGATTTGATCACATATATTCTTTAGCTCTGGAAGTTTCTCTTTAATGATGTTCTTGAACATTGATTCTTCCTGGTGATTTTCTTCTTGGGTCTCTGGGACTGCAATAATTCTTAAGTTGTTTCTGTTGACCTTATCATAGACTTCTATTTTCATCTGTTTCCATTCTTTGAGTAATTTTTCCATTGTTTGATCATTTGCTTTAAGGATTTTTTCCAATTTCTTCTGCTGTATGGAATTGTTATTCATCTCATCTTCCAGTGTACTAATTCTGTACTCAGCTGCTGTTAATCCCTGGGAAAGCTCAACCATGTTTTTTTTCAATTCATCTACTGAGTTTTTCAGACCTGTTATTTGACCTGAAATTTCAGTTTGGAGTTTTCTGATTTCTATCTTCATAATCTCTTGATTCTTATTAGTGTTCTCTTCTATACTTTCTTTGAGTTCTTTGAATATCTTCCATATTGCGACTCTAAACTCCTTATCTGAGATACTGACTAGTTGGTTGGTCATGTTCAAGTCATCAAAGTTGCCATCCTCATTCTCTATGTCTGGAGCAGCCTGCATTGTTTCCCCATTGTCACACTTGTATTGTGGGTTTTTCTACGTGTTGTGGTTGCATCCATTGGCTAAATAATGTGCACGGCTGGGAAGCGAAGCTGAGCGGCCATGCTTCTCTGGATCCACCCTTTCTGGGCTTGTAAACTGACCTCCAGGGAAGGCTCCAGGGAAAGCAAGCCATCTGCAGATGAGCCACACACAGGATGAAATCAGGCCAAAGATGGAGCACAGCACAGAAGACAGGCAGATAGGGGTGCTGGCATCTGAGTTCCAGCAGAGTTCAGCGGCTTCCCCTTTCTGGGTGTGTAAGCTCACCTCCAGGAAAGGCCGCAAGATACTTTTAAATGATTTATACTACTCATTTTAAACACTTTGGTTTATATAATTGCTTATAATACATTTGTTTTTGTCATTCTATGTTCCAGTACAAATCCCATCACCAGTGTAAAGTTCCTTCCACCATTTACTTTGGATTCCTCCCTCATTTCCAAGCCTTCCCCTTGGCAAACATAAGGTAGTATACGTTATATTGCTTGTTTACAGTTAAGGGGAAATAAAATTATTTTTATTTTTAAGAAAAGTAAAGCAAAAGAAAATTTGTGACAATTGTATCTTGCAATGAGGTCATTATATTTACTAAGTAATTTGTTGCTAGTTGATCTTTCTATTACTGGTTTTGTTTCATAAAATTAAATAAATTCTATTCCACGTTGACATCTAATTTGGTGTGTTCTAACTGGGGTGACAATATTCAAATATTTGGTGGTCCAGGGGTTCTAAGTTCTGTGGCCAATAAGATGGAGGTTTTGGAACATGGTAATGGCTATCAGGAATTTCAGAAGTACAAGAAGTGAGTGAAAGGGTACCTGCATTCACTCCAACAAAGTCCTGTTGATCTCAGTCCAAATACTATCATACCTGAGGTTTTGATCAGATAGGTGTCTCTGCAGAGATCAGTGGTAAAGCAGTGAAGTTGTGATCTCAGTATGTTTGTAAAGGAAGTCTGACCAAATGCATCAGGTCATTGACTTTGTTCAAGACATCTCTCTCCATGTAGTCAGTCATGTATTGCCTTGAACAGAGTCAGCTTTGACCTTGGCAAAGATGATCATGTTACTGGCCACAGTTCTTACATCTTCAATAGTTTCTTTCCAATTTAGGATAAAGAACAAATCATAACAGAAATAAGTACAAATCCTTCAGCTGCTGCATTGCATGATGCTGATACTTTCTAACTTCATTTTCCATGTGAACGTGGGTTGCATTTTGCTGGATTTTCCTATTTCTTCGTAGGACTGCTGCGAGTTCACTAACATGGCAACAAGATCACCAAGGACCTTGAGGTTAAGATATGCTTGAGTTTTATGAAGGTGGGAACTGTGATGGGATGACAAACTCTCCAGTTCAGGTTTTTGCTATAGGAATGGTGCACAAACATGTTCGTTAAAAGCTGCTGAGTTAAAAAAAAATCAGGGTAATCTGGTGGTCTGGCTTCAATCCTACTCAGTGTGTAAATGAATTTTCCTTTTTATCTGCCCTCATTGATCCTTCTCAATAATCTATACAGGAAATTGAAATATCCAGCTAGAAACAAACCCCAATCAGGTGACCCAGGAATCTATGTTCCAAAGCATAACATTCCATTGAGTGAAGAAGACTTGTCTTAATAGCAGGTTGTCCTTGATGCGTTTCTCTGATGGTTTTTCTCCACAACCAGCCTTCTAGGGATTTCAAAATCCTTGTTGAGGTGTCTTTATTTTAGCCACTTCTGGCTCATAACACTCTTTTGTGTCTAAGAATCATCTTTGTGAATCTCATAGTGTGTGGTGTGAAACTGCCCATAATTTGTAAGCCTTAAACTTTGTAAACTATTTATTTAAAGTTAAACATTTAAGGTGCATACATCCCCTCTGCCCAAAAGATACTCTCTGTGGAAGTTAGTGTTGCTTGGAAAAGGATTTCCAAATAAAATGACCCAAGAACTGTCAGAGTTGAGAAAAGGCCATTATTGGTGGGGGGTAAGGGTGGGAATATGGAGCTCTCAACGTGCATTGTGGCAAATCCCTAAACTGCTGAAGGGAATGGTGGTTGGTTTTGATAACACTAAGCCACAAATCTTGACTTAACTAGATAAGTTCTTAGGGAATTCAATTCTCAACTGTCATTAAAAGACCTTCCTTCCTCTTTTCTATTGACGATGATCTTAATTCTCATGTCTTTGGTGAAGTTTACAATTTCAGTTTTTGCTGAAAGCTGTGATTTCTCTCTCTCTCTCTCTCTCTCTCTCTCTCTCTCTCTCTCTCTCTCTCTCTCTCTCTCTCTTTCTCATGCACCTGAGTTTTGTTTCTGAAGAGAAAGGAAAGGGAACTTCTTGGAGAAAAATTCAAGGAGTTGTTTATCAGCACAGTCAATGAACCTGGAAACTCTCTGCTTTGTTCTCACAGCCCTGCTTTCTACTCTTAATATCTTAGTGATATTTATTGAAGTGACCATATTTGTTGGTACAAGACAAATAAAAGCTTTTTTAAGGTTCCAATTCATGATTATCTTTTTAACCTAAAATGTCCAACAGACCTAGAGCAAAAATGGCAATTTTAACTTAATGAGTTGATTTTATGGAAAAAGCTAAGAGGATCTTATTGGAGCCCACCTGAGAAATGAGAATGAAATTAGTGTTGAAAGATTCACAGAATCCTCTGGAAATTAGAAAAGCCAAGAAACAACGTGCTGCTGAAGATCTTTGGGAGGAGTTGAGTGGTCCCCAAAGCCAGGTTCAGAGCATTATGGATGAAACCTTAATGGTTTTCATAAATATTACATGATCACATAAAAGAAAAAGAGAGTTTCAGTATTACAAGGAACTCCACTTTTCCCCCATGAATGTTTCCCACCACAGATGTACACAGCTTTTCTCCTAAGCTCCCCCAACCTGCCTCTGAGGCAGGCATTTTGCTTCTTATCTCTCCTTCTTTGCTCCATTTTAGACATTGTGGTTTGCACTATTGTTAATGAGGGAAAACTGAGCATATCACTTTATCTCGTTCCAACACCCAGTTATTTTCCTGACTAATCGTTTTCAATTATCATTGTCATAGTGTTCTCTTCTTTGCCCTGATTGCACTGCTTCACTATTTGTGGTAAGCTTCCTACCATATCCAGGTCCTCCTGGCCTTCCTCTCTACTGACTCTGGATATTATTATCACATTATCCTTTATTTTTCTTTTATCTAATAATGTATGAGGTTATTTTATGCCTATCCATCTCCCTCTGACTCATTTCACTCAGCATAATAATCTTCATATCCATCCATGTATAAGCTTATTTTATGACTTCATCTTTCCTAACAGCTGCATATTATTTCATTGTGTAGATGTACCACAGTTTCTTTAGCCATTCATCTGTTCTTGGGAACTTGGGTTATTTCCAGATTTTCACTATTGTAAATAGTGTTACTATAAACATAAAAGTGTAGATGGCATTTTTGTATTGCATTTTTGTGTTCCTAGGGTATAACCCTAGAAGTGATATTGCTGGATCATATGGGATTTCAATTTCCAATGTTTTTTAAATACTATCTTTATTTAAACATCATAATTGCAAACATGTTTGTTGTTGGATTTCAGTTGTAAAAAAGAACACCCCTTTCATACAGTGCAACATTCCCAATACCAATACCCCTATCTTCCCTCCCTCACCCCTGCCTGTATTCAAGACAGGTATTCTATTTCACTCAGTCACTATCATTGTCATGGTCATCTTCAGTGTAGTTATTTTTCTAACTGAACTCACCACTTTTTGTGGCAAGCTTCATACTGTGGGGCGATCCTTCCTGCCCTCATTTCTATTGTCTCTGTGCATTATTACAATAATGTTTTTTATTTTTCTTAAATACCATAGATGAGTGAGACTAATCTATGTCTATCTTTCTTTCTCTAATTTATTTCACTCAGCATAATAGTTTCCATGTTTATACATGTATAGAAAAATTTCATGACTTCATTTTCCCAATAGCTGCATAGAATTTCATCGTGTTTATGTACCACAGTTTCTTTAGCCACTCATCTGTTGTCAGACATCTCCGTTGTTTTCAGATTTTGGTTATTGTAAATAGGAATGCAATAAATATGGGCATAGAGAAGGCATTTTTGTATTGTTTTTGTGTTTCTAGGAGTGGTATAGCTGGATCATATGGGAGCTCAATTTCCAGGTTTTTTTTTTGAAGAATCTCCATATTGTTTTCCAGTAAGGCTGGACAAGACGGCATTCTCACCAGCAGTGAATAAGAATTCCTGTACAATGTTTTGGGAAGTATTACCATTTTAATGATGTTGATCCTTCCAACCCAAGGGCAGGATATAGGTTTCCATTTACTTGTGTCGTATTTTAGTTCTTGAAGCAGTGCTTAAAATAGTTTTCTTTGTATAGGTCTTTCTTTCACCTCTTTAGTTAAATTAACTCCAAGGTAATCTATTTTTGAGGCACAATTGTGAACAGGATTGCTCTTTCAATTCTTTTCTTTTTCATTATTTGTGTATAGAACAGCCAGGGATTTTTGAATATTAGTTTTGTAAGTTGTCACTTATACTATACAACTCTATTGTTTTAAGAAGCTTTTGTTTTAAAAAAATCTAGTCTCTCCAAAAAATGGGGGGGGGGGATGAAATGAGCAGATAATTTGTCAAAGAAGAAATACAAATGGTCAAAAGGCACAAGAAAAAAATGCTCCACATCACTAATCATCAGGAAGTTGCAAATCAAAACAACTATGAGGTACCATCTCATGCCACAGAGATTGACACACATCACAAAAAATGAGAACAAGCAGTGCTGGCAGGGATGTGGAGAGAAAGGAACTCTAATTCATTGCTGGCGGGAATGCTGCATAGTCCAACCATTTTAGAAAGTGATATGGAGATTCCTCCAAAAACTAGAAATTGAGCTCCCATATGATCGAGCTATACCACTTCTAAGGATATACCCTAGGAACACAAAAATACAATACAAAAATCCCTTCCTTACACCTATATTCATTGCAGTGCTATTTACCATAGCCAGACTCTGAAAACAACCAAAATGTCCTTCAACAGATGAATGGCTAAAGAAACTGTGGTACATATACACAATGGAATATTATGCAGCTGTCAGGAGAGATGAAGTCATGACATTTTCCTATACATGGATGTACATGGAATCCATTATGCTGAGTGAAATAAGCAGAGGGAGAGATAGACTCAGAATAGTCTCACTCATCTCAGGGTTTTAAAAAAATGAATGACATTTTTGAAATAATTCACAGAGACAAAAGAGAGGAGGGCTGGAAGTTGCAGCTCATGACATGAAGCTCACCACAACGAGTGATGAGTGCAGTTAGAGAAATAACTACATTGAGAATTATCATAACAAGGTGAATGAATGAGGGAAGTAGAAAGCCTGTCTCGAGTACAGGCGAAGGTGGGGTGGGGATGAGGGAGATTTGGGACATTGGTGATGGGAATGTTGAACTAGTGAAGGGGGGTATTCTTTACATGACGGAAACCCACCATAATCATGTTTGTAATCAAGATGTTTAAATAAAGATATTAATTAAAAAAAGAAGAAAGAAATTAAAAGCTATTTTGTAGTCTTTAGGATTTTATAGATACAGATTCATGTCATTTGTAAACAGTGAGAGCTTGACTTCTTTCTTTTTTATATTTTTTGTGCTGTCTCTGCTTCTTGTATCAGGGTGATGTTAGCTTCATAATACATAGAATCTATGTGGAAATGTTTCTGTTTAGATAAATGAGTGTGATTTCTTCCTGATGTACAGATCTCTTGATTATTTAGTAATGATCCTTTCTCTAACAACCTTTTAAGCCTGAAGTCTATGTCATCTGATATTAGTATGGGCACTCCAGCCTTTTTAAAGGCAGTTGTTTGTTTGAAGGACTTCCCTCCAAACTTTGACTTTGAGTCTGTCTTTGCTTTGAATATTCAAATGTGATTCTTGCAGGCAGAGAAATGTTGATTCAATTTTCCTTTTTTTTTTTTTTTGGAAGGTTGTCTCATCTAGTGAAGCTCAGGGGTTATTCCTGGCTCTGCACTCAGAAGTCACTCCTTTCAGGCTCAGGGGACCATATGGGAAGCCGGGATTCAAACTAGGTCTGTCCTGTGTTGGCCTCGTGCAAGGCAAACACCTTACTGCTGTGCTATCGCTCTGGGCCCTGTATTCAATTTTCTTATCCATTTTCCACTCTGTGTCTCTTACATTTAGTCCCTTAATGTTGAGAAAGAGATAATTGTTATGGGGTTTTATGCCATCTTTTTGTAAAAAGTTTGGTCTGTTTGTGAGATCTGTCTAGTCTACCTTAAAGTACAATGTTTATGTTGTTCTTTTAAGGTTGACTTTGAATTTGTAATGCTCCTGAGCTGTTGTTTCTTTGTGAAACAGTGTATGCTTCCTTCAAACTTGAATTATTCTTGACTAGAATTTTTTTTTCTGTATTGAGGTTTTTTTCATTTTATTGAAATTTTTCACTATATCCTACCACTGCCATTGGGCCTAGAAAGTTGCTTATGATAAATCTATTATATATCTTTTTTTTGTTTTTGTTTTTGGGCCACACCCGGCGGTGCTCAGGGGTTACTCCTGGCTGTCTGCTCAGAAATAGCTCCTGGCAGGCACGGAGGACCATGGGACACCGGGATTTGAACCAACCACCTTTGGTCCTGGATTGGCTGCTTGCAAGGCAAACACTGCTGTGTTATCTCTCTGGACCCCTATTATATATCTTAAGGATGCTTCTTTGTATGTAATTTCACTTTTTGATCTTGATGCCCTCAGTATTCTATCCATATCTGGAGTTTTCATCATGTGATTACAATGATCCTTGGCTTTTTTTTTAAATTTGGATCTCTTTTAGCTGGCACTCTTCAGGCATCCAGGATATCAGTACAAGCACACTTACTTTTTGGAAACTTCTCAGCAATGATACCTTTGTCTGTTGATTCTTTATTGGAATTTTCTTCTTGCCTCTTGGGAACCCAATGATTCTTATGTTGTTCCTGCTGAAGTAGTCCCAAAACATTCATTGTTGTCTCTATGATTATTTTGAGGATTGGTTCCATTTTTTGGTCATTTGTTTTAAGGTCTTTTTCCAATTTCTTCTTTTGTATGGAGTTGCTGTGCAGCACATCTTCTAACTCACTGATTCTGTTCTCTGTAGCTGTTACTCTGGTGGTTGAAGCTGTCCAGTGAGTTTTTCATTTTTCCTACCAGGTTTTTCAGAACCATTATTTCAGTTTAAACTTTTCTCATTTCTAGTCTCATATTCTCTTGAGTCTTGTTTGCTGTTTGTTTAGTTCATTACATGTTTTTTCTTTTCTTTTCTTTTTTTTTGTTTGTATTTTGGTCCTCCCTCCCATATGAATGAGAGTTTTGCTGAGTAGTGGTCTCTACATTGGAAGTTTCTTACATTCAGTCATTTAAATATCTCATTATGTTCCATCCTTCGTCCCTGAAGTTTTTCCTCCCTTATTACTTTAAAGAGTTCATTTTTCTCATTTTTTTCCCATTTGGATTACTATATGTCTTGGTGTTGGTATATAGGGTCTCATTTATTCAGGACTCTTATCTCGTCTTGGATTTGCACCGGAGCCTCTTTCCAGAGGGTGGGAAAGTTTTCTGCTATTATTTCCATGACCACTTGTTCTTCCCCTTTACCTATTTCCTCCCCTTCTCGTATTCCTACAATATGTATATTATTTCTTTTGTCTTTGTTCATTAAATACCTAATGTTTTCTTCCAATGCTTCATCTCTTATTTTCTTATTGGCTTCATTGTCATTTTTGGTTTTTATTTTTTCTTCAAATTCTTTTGTTTTCTTTTTTATTATTGTTTAGCATTTTTTATATATAAAAAAACCTTCACCAGTGCAACATTCCCATGGTTTTTTTTGAGTTCTTTGAACATCCTCCACACTTCCTCTCTAAAGTTCTTATCAAAAAGGTTGCATAGTTGGCTGATATTGGTTGAGTCATGGGAAGTGACATCTTCATTCACTATATGTGATGGTGGTCTGTATTGTCTTCCCATTGTGACCTTTGCAGTGTGCAGTAATTTTTTATGTTTTGAGGTGGGGCTCCTTGTCTATGGACAATGTGAGTCTGTGATGAAAATTGGCCTTATTGCAGTATCACTCTTTGGTTGGTAGTCTCACAGCCATGATGCTGTAGAGCCCTCCTGTAGGGCTTAGCATTAACTGCTCTCTTGGCACTAATTTGTATGTCCTTTGTGCATTTGAGTCTGGGCCACCTGGCAGAGTCTTGTTGTTCAGAGTACTGCCTTAGGAGTGAGCAAGGTAGACACTCTCAGATGGTCTCCTAGCAATAACAATGTTGCCCCTGTACTCACCCCACTGTTAGCAGTCTAGTAGCTCTGCCACTAGTATGGCTTAATGGTACTCTCCTGTTGCAAGTCAGGCCCTGAAGAGGTTGACTGATGGAGGGATGGAGAATGAGGTCTTTTCCCTCCAACTCGGAGCACGCGTCTGCCACCCTGTCCAGCCGGCGGTTCTGAGGTCAAGCGGTGAGTAAGCAGCTTGCAGACAGTCAGGCTTGTGGAAATATTAGCTTTATTCGGTGGACAAGACTTAAGTCCAAAGCCTCAGCATCAGTTACAGCCAAAAGCCCCTTGCTTTCCACAGACCCTGGTTTTTATCCCCAGAATCAGGTACCACTCAATGGTGGGAAGCAGAATCAGGTACTACCCTAGGGTGGGGATAGAATGCCAGGTCACACCCTAGGGTAGGTCACAATCACCAATCAGGGTAGGGTCAGTAACATAATAATCCCATAAAATGTTTACATACACAACACTCTCCTACTATAGCCTGGATCCGGCTCCTTTCTTCAGCGCTGATGTCTGTAACCCTAGCTGGCCTCACTGATGGGTACTCTTTCCACAATTACTAGCCTTGCTGCCACTTTCCACATTTCCCAGTTTTGCTGCAGGACTAATTCATGGCAGTATTCACCCTGTTCTTGGGAACACTGCAGCCACAATCACTGGTTCCAACTCAGCCTCTGTTCTTGAGGGTTGATCCACCACCATTGTTTATGTTGCCAGTAATTTACCTCAGCGCTTGATATTTGATCTAGTGATCCCTTTTTTGCCCCTTCTCCAGGTGTCTAGTGCCATTGCTGGGCTCAGGGGTTATGAGAATTTCACAATTGGGTCTCTTGGGCACAAGTTCCTTTAGGTATCTTCAGTCTCCTCTCTACAGTGGTGCTGTACTCTGTTGCTGCTATCCCTCTGCCTTTTTTCATGTTTTGGGAAATACAAACTAACATTTTAAATAAAACACACACACACACACACACACAGACTCCAACATATCATTGTGGCTATCAGCCCATCAATATTCTGATTTGCCCGAGTCATAGAGACCACCTGCATATTCTGGATGGAAAGATACACCTTTTGGGAGCACCCCTGAGCCAGGAGGAATGCTTTTTGATTTCTTTCTCAGCTGCTTGCCCTATGTGGCTGTTTCATGGGAGTCAACTGACTTGGGGCTTGAGAATTGAACAATTCTTTCTTTTTCTCCTGGAGGTGAGCCATAGAAACATCTTGACCTACCTGGTTGAACATGAACTCTGGCTCCAGGGCTTTGGATCTACCCAAAGGTACTACAGCCCACAGTCCCATTGCTCAGAGTTGCTCCTGGGGTCTCTTAGGACAGTAAACCTAGGACATTTAGATGACTGATCCATCCTTACTTATGGAGAGGATCTTTCTATCATAGGAAAAATTTAAGTGCTTGAAAAGAACATTTCTGCTAATGTGGCTACTAGCTGTGCCTTAAAATGAAATACCAGATACTGTGTATTGGCAAGGGAAGTTTATGAAGGCAGTGGAGAGGGGTTAATTGGCTGTGCATACTAATTTGTTCTTCAAATCAGTTCAACCATTTCTCATAACATGTTTATTCTTGATATATACAGCAAAAATGGGGGGCCATGACTTAGGAAAATATCAATTTCTAATTAAATATTAAATCTAGGCAAATAGGTATTGGGCTTGAAAGTGATGTTTAGGTTTTGTTTTGAAAATTACCAAACCCCATGTAATTGACCTTAAAGGCTGTCTTGGTCTTCTTCCTATCACTAGAACATTAAATTCTTATGACCTGCTAAGCACCTGCTGACATCTTTGGGAAAAATCCTCTAGAAGACAATGTTGACATATTGTGCTACTCACAAACAGAAGCCAGTATTATTTTTCTTTGGATTATTTTCTTTCTTAGATTCAATGTGAAGTCAGATTCAATTTGTTTTCATTGATTCCTCAGCCTCACTGCACACAATGTTTTTAATTTGTATTAACCCTTGGCAATGGGTGTTTTGTGGTCTCGTTGGTTTATATGAGATGTGGAAGAGACACATCTAAGCTCAGTTCTCCAATCCTGGGCCCTGTTCTTTTCACATGCTGTTCCAGAAGTTTTTCACAGGGAATCACAAACCCAGGTGTTCTGGAAAAGTACCCTTCTATTCTCGGGTTGCTCAGGACACCTCAGTATCATCTTAGACTCTGTTTGAACCCACTCTTCCTCTCCTTCCTTATCCCTTCCACATCTTAAATTTCTTTGTAAAACCAGTTTCAAGTGATTACTGGGAATTCATGTCACATTAAAAGAGATGAGCCCAGAAAAATGGAGAAAATGGGAGAAAAAAAATCCTTGACCTGATTACAAAAAGGCCTCACCCCAGAAGTTTATTAGCATAAGACAGACTCTGGGTTCCAGGCATATCAGTCTATCCAACTCCAGTCATTCTCAAGATCCCGGTGAAACTTTTTTACACTTTAGCTATAGTTGGTATCAGACTTTTATATTTAAAGACTCTGGATTCTGTGCATTTCTTTCGTTGATGTCAGGTTGATGTGGAGCATCCTCTAGTTTCAGCATACCATTAAATGTAGAGCCATCTGCTCTGCATGCAGATTGTTGCTGAGTCACCTGGGTGTTGGGAGTACTCTTTGGAGTCAGTCAATGCCAAAGCAGTGGTAGGTCTTCTCTGGTAGAGGCTTGGATCCTGGGAATATTAAAGACAATTGTGGTTGTTTCCATAGTTCAGTTGCGTGTGGGCGATGCCCATTCTTCTGAGGCCTGAGCCAAATCATTATGCCAATTTTTCTGGACCTATGCAAACATTGGCGATTGCCACTATCACACCTTTACTATATTTTTTTTACTCTAAAGAAAATAATACAACTTACTGAACTTAAAAACAAATTACTGTAGTAGAATGCCTGTCTCGAAAACAGGCAGGGGATGGGAAGGAGGGAGGGGGTAATGTTGCACTGGTGAAGGGGGGTGTTCTGGTTATGACTGTAACCCAAATATGACCATGTTACTTAAATAAAAAATATATTTAATAAAAAAAAGAAAGAAGAAGAAGAAGAAAAAAAAGAGATGAGCCATAGAGCATTCAATTGGCCAAGTGCAGTCTTTGCATGTGGGAGGCAGGTTCCATTCCCAGCACTGCATGTTCCCCTGAATACTGCTAGAAGCCACCCTTAAACAGTTAGTCAGGAGTAGTCCCTGAGCACTGCCAGGTTTGACCTCAAAACCAAACAAGGGGCTGGAGCAATAGTATAGCAGAGAGAATGCTTGCCTTGAATGCAGATGACCCAGGTTTGATCCCCAGTATCCCATATGGTTTTCTGTGAATTGTCAGGAGTAATTTTGGAGCATGACTGGTGTGATTTCCCCCGAGAAAATCTTCTCCAAATATAAAACAATTCATCACAAAGGTCCCTTTGGTTTATTCCCTGCTGTGAGAGAGTTGAAGCTCACATAGAGACAAAATACATCTAAGAAAGGTCTCTTCTAGCAGCAATGAGCAGTAGCCCAAGGCCAGCAAGGAGAACAATCTTAGTGAGGATGAGTGTGGGCACTGTAATAAAAAGCTATATGGTTTTGGAATTGGAGAGAAAGAGGGTACTGTGTAGGGCACTTGACTTGTACATGGTTTGATTTCTGGCAGCCTAGTCTTCCAAGAACCACCAGGAATGCTCCCTGAGCACAGAGCCAGGAGCAAACCCTGATCACTGCTAGGTATGTCCCCCAAATAAACAAACAAGAAAAAGGTATCTGGTTCGAGTTAACTGCAGATTGTGAATACCACTAGCTCTTCCATTTGGGGCTCTGGTTAGGAGCAGTTAATTAAATTTGGGCAGTTCTCTGTACTTGGCCCATAGGAGAATGATGAGGGCTTTGGTTTTCCCTCTTGACATCATTATAGTGTTCTTGCTTCATTGAATGAACTGGCCTGGGCAGCAGATATCTGTCTTTCAGGCCATACAATGACATAACTGTAGCATCTGCTGCTATTCTAGGGGCCTTTGCATTCTGGTCTTGGAGGGTCTTCTAGCCATGTGTAAGTCTTCCTCCTGAGGTCCTCCTCTGTAGAATGACAAATATTTTTCCTTAAGGTTTTTCAGTGTGGTAAGATAGGATAAGAATTTAAAGGAAATCTTTATCCCTATTTACTGTGTGAAACAAGAAAACTCCGTTAAGGTCTCCAATAGTAGTCGATATGGCCCAGTGCTCCATCCTCAGGATTCTATTCCTAAGTCTTTGTTATGAAAAAAATTCCCCATCCAAGAAACCCTGAGTGAATGTGTCTCCTTTAGTTTAAAAGCTTTTAGACCCATTTTCCATGGAGCCTAGTAGGCTTGTCTAAGAGCTGAAAACACATGACTTTAGTGCAACCAAATTTCATAATTAGCATTAAATTTATGTTGACTTTGTAGAGTGCACAAGGCATAAAATGTACAGTCATAGACAATGTTCAAGTCATCCTGGATCCCATGAGATTTACAACACTGTTCCCTCATGTCATCCCATGCCTTTACCCACCCAACATTTTTTTCTGCACTTTTGTGCCATAATATACATAATTTTGGTTTCTGGGTCACACCTGAAGGTGCTCAGGTGTTACTCCTGGCCCTGCTCTCAGAAATTGCTCCTGGCAGGCTCAGAGAACGATATGGGATTCCAGGATTTGAACCATCATCTATCTTGGGTTGGAAACATGCAAGGCAAACACCCTATCACTGTGTTATCTCTCTGGCCCCATGTGCCATAATATTCTTCAGTCAGATGACAGGACTTGGACATGAATCTTTCCTAATACCCTATCTTCTAGGATAGCTTATATGAGTAGAGGGAAGTGGAAAATTAAGCCTGAGATTTTGATGTTAAAATAACAGACATGTCCTAACCTTGCATTTTCATCCTGATATTTAAGTCCCTGGCTTGCTAATTTTGTTCTGAAAAAATTTCAAGTTTTTTTCTTAAAAAGGAATTTTAGCATTGTCTTGAATGCTTCTGTGGGAAGATATATTTTTATAGGTAATATTATTTGTTGTTGCTGTTGTTTGCTTGTTTTGGGGCCAAATTCTTGATGCTCAGAGATTACTCCTGGCTATGCACTCAGAAATCACTCCTGGCTTGTGGGGACCATATGGGACACCAGGGATCGAACCACAGTTTGTCCTGGGCTAGCGCTTGCAAGGCATATGCCTTACCTCTAGTGCCACCGCTCCAGCCCCTTTTATTTTATTTTATATTTTAATTTTGAGATTTCAAAGAGTTTTTCTCAACTTACCTTTTCATGTCACCATCTGAAGACATGAATTCCAAGACACTTCCATGGAATTGTTTATTTTTATCCTTCTTCTCTCCTCTCATCTCCTCTCATCTCCTCTCGTTTTGTCTCGTCTCGTCTCGTCTCCTCTTCTCTTTTCTTTTTGGCATACCTGGCAGCACTCAGGGGTTACTTCTGGTTCTGAGCTCAGGAATCACTCCTGTAGGCTTGGAGGAACATATGGGATGCTGGGGAAATCAAACCCAGGTCAACTGCATATCAGGCTCAATCCACTATCCACTGTGCTATTACTCCAACCTCCCCAGGAATTATTTATTTTTTTTTTTAGCCTCCAGTGAGTGCTTATTCTTAAGTAGTTTCATCCTAAAGTTAGATATTGGGGATGCCATTTCAAGACTAGGGAGAATTCTGCACAATATCTGCTACATTTTGGGTGCTTTTTCTCTTGGCCTTTGCATTATGAGAGAGAGAGAGAGAGAGAGAAGAGAGAGAGAGAGAAAGTTCAATGGAGTATAACATCATATAAAAAGATTTTAGTATGTGACTTTTCCAGCTAGCAAATTCTTCTTCATTTGCTGATCTACAGTTTGAGCTCTTCAATCTCTGCAAGGAGGACTTGGCTCCAAGCTGATAGGAAATTCATTGGAGATAGAATTCTATCTCACTGCCTTCTGGAATGACCACATGAGCTGAGAGTGGGTCTTCACCTTAGACACATACATATAGAGCCACCAGAAACTAAATAGATAGACCTTTAAATATGCTTATGGTCATATACGCAATATTATCATGGTAATTATTAGCATTTGAGTGATTGGCATTCATGTCTTTGGAAATTTTCCTAAGGCTCTACAGAGAGTGAAGAAACATGAAAAGGTCTAGTGAGAGGTGAGCAAGTTTGAGTTGATAAGACCAGAGAAAATCTGTCCTGTGTGTGTGATAAGTCTATTCCTGCTTAGTCTACACATATCTGTGAGATAGAATATATTTCATACTCATTACATAAAAGACAAACTCAACACAAAGCTTATAATGAATTCTCTCCTACCCTCCCTACAAAATTCTGTGTGCCAAAGCTCTGTTCTAAATGGTTGCATT
This sequence comes from Suncus etruscus, assembly GCF_024139225.1. Lineage (NCBI taxonomy): Eukaryota > Metazoa > Chordata > Mammalia > Eulipotyphla > Soricidae > Suncus > Suncus etruscus. The sequence continues at coordinate 40,122,237 of NC_064867.1, read as the reverse complement.
TACCAGGCCAGAATAGGGGAGATCTCCTCTACCCATTGTGGGCTCCCCTTCTGGGGTGGAAAAATTTTATCCTAGACATGACTGGTTAGAAATATAGGGCCTACAGTTCGTGCCCCCATCTTCATAGAAAGTGGGGGTTTGACATCAAGAAATGGAAAACTAAGGATAGCTGGGGGATGCCATCCTTGCTCATGCTCCTCCTTCTTCAGCTGGCTGTCCCCAAGTTCATGACATTGAAGAGCCAGTGCCAGAGGGAGAGTCAAGGTGTCAGAACAGAAACTTCACACCCCTACTTAGGTCCCAACTGCTAGAGTGAAGAGCAGGGAAATGTATTTTGGGTTTTTTTTTTTTACAACAAGTTCTTGATGAGGTCTAGGGTATGGCAGCTGGTAGCTCCAGTGAGTATTAAGTAAAGGGCTTCACGTAGAGTATCAGCGAAGACCTCAAGAAAGACGAGTTCTTTCTTGAGGGGAGATCTGTGTGAAAAAGGGGTGCTCACTTCATGAAGAGGAATGGGGTTCCTGGTGCCCCAGAACACTGTAGGAAACCAGAGAGGATGAGTCAGTGAAGAATGAAGACTTGCAGGTTGTGGGAGGTCAGCTCAAGTCCCAGGAGGCTTTGTCCAGGTCCTGGGCTTCCCAATGTAGCAAGCTGTGGACACTAAATTGAGTCTGCCTAGGTTGCAAGACAAAAAGCAAGCAGCAAAAAGAACTTGGCAGGTCCTAGCAAGGCTAGGGGTGCTGGTACTGGATATTCAATAAAAGCAAAGCTGGTGTTATAGAGGATTGCCAATGCCAATATGACATGAGATCTGCAAGCAAGGAAGGCTGAGTGCCCATACCAGGACATACAAAGTTCAGTAGATAAACGTGCCTAGAGTTGAGGCAGAGGAATAAATATATTCAAAGGAGTGAAGGAACATCTGGTGAAAGGAGGGAGGACTGCATGGAGAAGGTTTCTGTTTACTGAGGAAATATCACAGGAAGGTAAAAATGACAAAAAAATATGGAAATTGGAGAATTGCAGTCACATCACTGAAATGACAGAATGCATGAGAGACTGTTCATTTTTTCCCCTGGCCACACCCGTTTGATGCTCAGGGATTACTCCTGGCTAAGCGCTCAGAAATTGCCCCTGGCTTGGGGGGACCATATGGGATTGAACCGCGGTCCTTCCTTGGCTAGCGCTTGCAAGGCAGACACCTTACCTCTAGCGCCACCTCATCAGCCCTGAGACTCTTCTTATTTAAAGGCTGAAACGACTGAGGAAGAAGAGCAAGTTGGAAATGCAGCAAAACTTTTCTTACAGAATGAGGTGAGGGTTAGCACCCCTCAGAATTCAGGCTTGCCCTCCTGCCTATGGGGAGGGTTTTGGGTAGAAGGGCTAATATCTTGCTTCCAGTAGGAACACTGCAACATGGATTGGTCATTCTCTGTGTCCAGCTGGAGAAAGGATACTGAACATGGACCAACACACCCTCCCTAAATGTGAGTTTTCCTAAAGTTCTCACAAAATATACAAATTGTAAAAAAGCATGAATCAATAACACCAATAATAGCAATAAAATTCTGTGAACATTTTGATATAATTATTCCATTTATCCTCTGAACATCTACAAACACATATTCATTTTTAACAAAATTCGTATCACACCATCCAGCTAATGATTTGTCTTGTTTTAAAAATAATAATACATCTTCTGAGTTTTTCCCCATGGCTTTGCTTCTCATAATATCATAACTGCCCGATATTTACTCATATATAGGCATTATCATTATTTAATGCCTGCACTGGTGGACACTTAAATTGATTTCAGGTTTTTTGAGTTTAAGAGAAGTGCCATTGGTATGATCTTTCATCTGAATTTGACTCTACTAAGAAGATCTGGCTAAGAGTAAAACACACAATAAATATTAGAAATTCTACCTTGTTGTCACTTAGAATCTCTCTCACTTGGAAAGTTTTGCCAATTTTAACATAAAATGTATTTCTTTATTAACCCCTTAAATTTTCTCCTCAAATGTGTTGAGCAGGGGTTGGAGAGATAGCATGGAGATAAGGCATTTGCCTTGTATGCAGAAGGACGGTGGTTCAAATCCCGGCATCCCATATGGTCCCCTGAGCCTTCTAGGAGTAATCCCTGAGTGCTTTCAGGTGTGACCCCCCCAAACCCCCCCCCAAATATGCATTGGGCATATATGTTATTTGCTAATTTCTGGTTGTGTTTCTCATATTTCTTCTTATTGATACACAAATAATCTTAAATTTTATATTTAGTTAACATTTGCTTATCTTATTTAATTTGAATCTGCATCAGAAAATATTGAGTAAAAGCAGAAACTTTAAAATATCAGGTCTTGGGGGCTGGAACAATAGTACTGCAGGTAAGGCCAATATTTGCCTTGTATGTGGCCTACTCAGGTTCTCCTCTCAACATCCCATATTATTCCTCAACACCACTAGGAGTAATTCCTGAATAAAGAGCCAAGAGTTACAATTGGGTGTTAATGAACATGAGCAAAGCCAAAGAACAACACAAACAAAAACAAGAACAAGAACAAGTCCAAACCAAACAATCAAACTCCCCCCCCCTTTTTTTTTGTCACACCCTCTGGTGCTCAGATATTATTCCTGGCTCTGTGCTCTGGGGTAATTTCTGGCTTTGCTTAGAGGACCATATGAGGTGCTGGAGATTGGCCCTGTGTTGGCCTCATGCAAAGCAAGAACATTGTCCACTATACTATTTCTCTAGGTCTAAAAATCAGATCTTAATGGGGCAATAATGGAAAAGCTCTAGAGAAGGGTAGAGAAAGGAGGGAGGAAAAAAAATATATTGTGGTATATGGGTCACACCCAGCAGTGCTCAGGGGTTACTCCTGGCTCCATGCTCAGAAATTGCTCCTGGCAGGCATGGGGGACCATATGGGACAACGGAATTCGAAGCAATGACCTTCTGCATGAAAGGCAAATGCCTTACCTCCATGCTATCTCTCCTGCCCCGGAGGAAAATATTTTATCTTTGTTTAACATAAACCAGATTGTTTTGTTTCAGTTTGTTGTTTTTGGTCACACCTTGCAGTTACTCCTGGATCTCTTCTCAGAAATCACTCCTGGCAGACTAGAAGACCATAAAATTGCTGGGAACCAAACACAGGCTGGCCAAGGCAAACACCCTACTCACAGTGCTATCACTCTGGCCCCATAAGCCATATTGTTGACTTCCCAGTGAGTATAATGACAGAGCAGAATCTATAACCCAGTTTCTAATATGTCAGAGCAAAATAAAGTATCCATCAGTGAGAAACAGTGATCCTGGTTGTATTTGACATTGTTCTATTAATTGGAGATTTTATAGCAAAACAACTCCCACACATTAAAGGTTTCATGGAGTCAAGTATGTTCCCTGGGGAGTTTTATTTTTTGCCAGAAGGAAGGCATGCTTGATTCATAGGTCAATGCATCTTGGAGATGGTCTTCCATGAGAGTTGCTAAATAGTGCTAACAATCTGGAATCAAGAATCAAGAATCAAGGTCAGAGAATCACGGTAAACCACCATTTTCTATATGGAGGAAGTGAGTGAAATTAAACCAGTGGAGAAGAAATAGAAATATCAAGGATGGACAATCTAGACACAGGGAAGGACTTGAGTATGAGAAAGGTCAGGGTGCATTGGGGGAATCTAGTCCAGCATGAGAAAGGTCAGGGTGCATTGGGGGAATCTAGTCCAGCATGGAGCAATGGAAGGCAAAGGTTTCCTGGGATACCATGGAAGTTTCAGGGCCCTTGTTCTCAGCTGGGAGAAAGGCTGACTGGTAATGTCTGCATGTGTTTAAGAGTGGGGACTGTGCTGTTGAAGTTAAGTTTTCATCCTTTCATTGACTTGACAGAGAAGCATGAAAGAGATTGAAGAGGAAATTTCTTACCTTGTCATAAAGTGTCGCCATATTCCAGGAGTGAAAGACAGGCAGATATGTTGTAGCTGGAACTGTCCTTTGGAAAATAACACTGAAAAAAATCATGCAATATTTTTGCCTTTCTCTGCTGAATACACACATGCATACACACAAACATACACACACACACACACAACTGCCGAGCAGCACATATGAAGGTAGAAGTATTCATGACACCCTTTGTGACTCATGGTGAAATCACTTCTCTGAGTTTCCACTTTCAACATATATTTTTAAAATAATTTTTTAAATTGAATCATCGTGAGGCACACAACTATAAAGTTGTTCCCAGTGGAGGTTGTTTTTAATAAGTTTGCTACTTCGCTAGTCTGAAGTAGATATACCACATCAGTTTTGACTGGCTGTTTAAATATTAATCTGCTTGCACACTCTATGGTAACTCTCCAAGCAGTCTTGGCCACTCCAGCTTCTATCCTGCAGAATTTTCTGAGCTTGGGACAGCATGAGACCTGCCAAACACGACAGAGCTTTGCTGTCTGAATTCTCTCTGATAAGTGAATCTCTTTTCTGTACCACTGGTAAAATCTATTCTATAGAACTTACAGGGGAGGCTAAATTCAGTGGTGGTTGTCAGTTTTCAGAAAATTTAAATGACTCCTAAAAGGATAAATGAATCCAAAGTGAAGGATGCAACAAGCTTTGGGATAGACTTAGGGACTTCAATTATAATTCCATTTTCAAAAAAAACCCAGAGTGGAGTGTTTCTGGTTTCAAGGAGAGGGTTCATTGTGGGAGGAAAGACCTATGAGCAATGATTTTGAATTCTGATTGTATCAAATCATCACTCAAAGAGGGGAGGATTACAGAAGACTAGGATCCCTGACTCCCATTTTAGAGATTAAAATCTGTGCATCTCAGAAAGCCTGGAAGAAGGTAGAATGACTCTCTTATCTTTAATAAACATGGGCCTGGGTGATTGTGGGCAGGTGACAATTCAGTCACATTTAGGAGATATTCTAGTTTCTAGATATGCTAAATCTATGCTAGGCAACTGAATTCATAGCTGTGAACAGTTCACAGATAGGTGAAATATATAGGAGCTTTCTGCTCAGAGGTAAATTGCTATAGTTGGAAATATGTCTTTAGCTTAATAAAGATGTGTACATACTTCATTAAAGATTTGCTCTTATTATTTTGTGTGTGTGCTTTTGGGCCACAGTTGAGTAAACTTAGGGTTTACTCTTATCTCTATGCTCGGGGTTCACTAATGGCAATGTGACGGATCTTACATGATACTAGGAATTGAACGAGAGTCCATTCATGAAAAACAAGTGATTCAATCCCTGTACTATTATTCCAGCCTCGGTCAAAGATATTATTTACGTTGACATCTAATTTAAAAAACAACTTAAAAATTTGGCCGCTAAAGATAAAATTTAGCAATAAAGTAATATGAAGAAAACTCACCTCAGTTTCTCTGAGACCCATTACAAGATCTCACACGGTCTTACAGGTGAGGTGGGCAGCTAGGAATTATCACAGGCCATGCCCAAACTCTGGGAACATATGGCAGCCCCAGTTGCTATCCAGAAATCCAAGTGGGCAAGAGCATCTCCTCTCCCCACTCGCACAGTTGTTCTCAATAGAAATCATTCATTTTTCTAGGACTTCTTAAAGACCCCCTTTCTGGATGGTGTTGCTGCCATCATGCTGGTCTCAGTCCAAGATGGCCACTGCCTTGGTGGGTAAAGTCAATATTGGAGAAGGGTAAACATAGATCCCTGAGGGTGAGCAGTGTGGGCCCAGGCAGCCTAAATATTGCCCACTTTTCACCAAATCCAAAGCCAATGACAGCAGAATCAATGCCCAATCTACAACATGCTAGACACAGAGGGGACCACTTATACTAGCAGCCCACCTGGCAAAGTAGGGGTGATATGGGATGAATGCTGGGAACAGGGGTGGAGGGAGGACAACATTGGTGATGAGAATGCCCCTGATTCAATGTCTCTATGTACATAAAATATTACTGTGGAAGATTTGTAATACACTTCGGTCAAAATAAAAAATTAAAAAAAAAGAATTGCACACCTTTCAAATCCCCAGCATTCTAGATGTTTCCCCAAACCTGTCAGTTGTGATTACTGAGGGCAAAGTCATGAGTAACCCTTCAGCACTGCTGGGTGTGGCCCCCAAACAAATAAAAACAAACAAAAAGATTCTCCCATGTGTCCCCCCTGCCATGAAGGGCAAGGGTGAAGGGCTTTGGTTTCATGCCTGCACTTAATATAATGGCTTCAGAGTTGGCTCTTCCCAAGCTTGGTTGCTGAACATGCTGCATGTTTGCCCTGTGTGCTACAGATAGGTATGAAACAGCTGAGAATGCCACAGAGGGATTAGCCTGGACTGGGATATCTGGGAACTCTGGGTGGCCATTATTCTCTTTTGGACTTTTGTGTTAGGAGCCAGGACTATTTTTTTTTTTATGCTGGGAATATGGTAGAAGTAGGTAGAGGCTGCTGCTTTTTCTGATGGTGGTGTGTGTGTGTGTGTGTGTGTGTGTGTGTGTGTTTGTGTGTGTGTGTGTGTGTTGGCTTGACATGATCATCTTCTAAAAATAGAAAAGTAAACGCACCCCACTTCTTGCACTGAAGGACAGTGCTCCTGAGATAACTAGGATTTAAGAAGACCCAATCTGCTATTTTGAATTCACTTTCAACTGAACATATCAAAGCCTTCCCTCCTGTTCCTATTTTTTGTCAGGGCTTAAATGAGTGTGCTTTGGCCCAGTGACAGACCTGCTGTCTCTTCCTGGGTCTTTTTGGCTCATTTGTTGGCTGTTCTTTCTTTCATGACCTCGTTTCTGCCTTGTCTGTGTCTCTTTGCTTCTGCTTTCCAGAGGGTCTGAACAGACACTTGCAGAAAGGCTGAATTTCTCCTCCAAAATCAGTGTGATCTAAGACATGGCCACTTGAAAGAAGGGATTATTTCTGCCCTATGGGGTGCATTGGTGGTGGCAATGTTGCACTGGTGAAGGCGGGTGTTCTTTTTATGATTAAAACCCAACTACAAACATGTTGGTAGTCATAGTGCTTAAATAAAAATAAAGTAAAAAATGAACTATCAAAAAAGTTAGCTATTTGCTGATTTCTGTGTCAAAGATGGGTTTGGCATTGACCAACAAGATCAGGAGTTTCTGTTGCGGTGTATAGTTATTTGCATTTTCCAGTTCCTCTAGTTCTCAAATGAAGATCTCATTGCCCTTTGATTTGATGAAGTGAAATATGGGTGAAAATAGCAGTGATATAAATGCTAACTAACTTATTGGTGTAATAGAAAACATTTGAATGTAACTTGTTCTGATCTTTAAAAGGAAACTTTTCCTTAAAAGGAAACTTTACCTTAATGAAGATGGCCTTTATTCTATTGTAGGTGACTATGCTATCTTTTGGAAGATGTGCTTGTCAGTAAAATGGCCACATTGCCTGGTTACATTGGCCCCTTCTCAGGCACAGGTTAATAGTAACTTGAGTTGGTGGGAAAGTTCATCCCAGGAGTCACGTGCATAGAACAGATGAAATAATAACTGGGCAGCATGAGGTGGGAAGGAAAAAGGTCCAAGATTAATAGGGTTTGTCAAAGATTCTATTTATGTGGCCACTGAATAGAAGTGCCCTGGAAGCTGACCAGAGACAGAACAGGTTAGATAATCTAGGGGAACATGTTGAGAATAAGAGGAGAAGATCGGTGAGCATTGTCATCAGAATAACAGATTTCTTTCTTCATTCAGACTATTTTGTATTCACAAAGAGTTTTTGTTTGGTTGAGTGAAGGAAGAATTTTATTGGAAACCAGCTAGTAAGATGGCAGATGCCTGACTCATACCCTCAAAGAAACCATCTTGTCTTCATGGTCACAGAAGAGAGCTATATAGGGGAAGAGCTGGGAAGGGGTTGCAGAAGATCAGAGGGAGAAGAATAGAATCCTCTCTTAGACAAGATTAGGCTTGGGAAGGGTGAACTGAAGCTATGCTACCTTTAACTTTAGGCTTTGTCCTAAATTCAATTCAACAGGTTTCCTGTTGAATATTGATCCTTGTTAATTCTTCCTTCTATTTCTAAGGAATTTGGGCCTTGGATAAAACTGCCTGATATCACTTTTCTTTCCTTTTCTGGAATTTCTAACATGGCGGAAGCTGTTCTCCATAAACCATTTTTCTTTCTACTTCTACTTCTCACTGTCATTTGTTCAAAAAAAAATGGGTTGGATAAAGACTCATGGGTGGCAAAGGAATTAAATCTGGCAGAAAAATATCCCAAACTGTCCCAAGAAAGTAAACTCTGTGTTCCTTCAAGGAATCATAACCTGCTGTAAGTTACCTTTTCCCCGGGACCTATTTTGGGTTGACAGAGTTCTGCTGCTTTATAGCCCTCTCTTTGAAACGTTAGTAAATTCATGATTCAAAATTGGTTTTTTTACTTTTGTTTCATAGCACCAGTCTCAGTCTTGAGGAAGTTTATAGATGAATTATATCAGAGAGTTTTATTTTAATGATACATTATTTGTTCTCTGTAAGAAATATTTCTTCTTCTAATGATATCTTGCCAAAATTAAGAACATCCAAGGAGAGGCCGGAGCGATAGCATGGCAGTAGGGCATTTGCCTTGCATGCAGCTGACCCAGGATGAACCTGGGTTTAATATCCTATGTCCCATATGGTTCTCCAAGCCAGGAGCGATTTCTGAGTGCAGAGACAGGAGTAACCTCTGAGCATCACCAGGTGTGGCCCCCAAAAACCAAACAAACAAACAAACAAACAAAAAAGGACCTTCATGACTTGACTGCACTCTCTGGACACCAGAACTGTGTCCAGTCTTTTCGCCATTGAGTGATGTTGGTATAAAAGTCTCTCCCTTGGTCAGTCCTGAAGTTCTTGTTTTGGTGTGATGTCACACCAAAAACTTCCTTGACAACAGACAGTTAAAGACCTCAAAAGATTTTGGGGGGTGGGCTGGAGAGATAGCATGGAGGTAAGGCATTTGCCTTTCATGCAGAAGGTCGGTGGTTCGAATCCCAGCATCCCAAATGATCCCCTAAGCCTGCCAGGGGCGAATTCTGAGCATAGAGCCAGGAGTGACCCCTAAGCGCTGCTGGATGTGACCCAAAAACAAAACAAAACAACAACAACAAAAGATTGTGGGAATGTCTGTCTGGTTTGGTAAGACATTATGGAAACATCTCAAAAAACAAAGTATTGAGCTATCATCTGACACAGTTCTACTTCTTGATGTCTATGGCCAGTACCCCAGAACAGTCATTAGAAAAGGTACTTGAAATCCTTTGTGCATTCAGGGCTATTCACAATCCAAGATCTTATATACAGTATTTTTTTCTATTCATATATCTATCTGACTTATTTTAATTGGCCTGGCATCAATACCCATTTGTGTAGTGACAAATGAAATGGTAGCCTCTTGGAGGGGTATAATAATAAAATCTTGTTCGATAAACATGCACATCACAATTTTCTGATTCATTTTCATGCCCAATGCCATTTAGAACATGCCATGTTTCAGCTGTTGGGAACACAACTGCAACGAATATGGCTGGGCAGATATGACTGGAGATACCCATTTCAGTTTTCACAGATGGAGCAAGGAATCTTCCACTAGATTCAAGAGTTTACCCAGAATATTTAATTGATACATTAGAAGAAGCAAAGAAATATATATTTGAAATAGTTATAATGTGTTCTAATTCTGGAGGACAATTAGAAGCTGGGTATTTATGGCTTCGAGGATGGTGAGGAGACAGACTTACTTATGATTCATTCAGATTAAATGCTAGCTATTATGATTTTTTAAATTTTTCTCTGTTGGAGGTAATACAAATATTTCTCAAAAAAATCTCAGAAAAATATGTGGAAAAGAAAGAATATATTTTGGAACACAAAAAATAGGTAACAAAAGAATTAAGTCACTTCCTTTTGCTTTCGGCTCTCCACTTTTATCATCATCTCCTGTTTTTTTCTCCCTATTTCTAGAATCCTCACTTTTCTTCTTGTAAGTCAGTCTCCCTTATTTCAAACTTTTATCTTTATAGAATTCCACAGGAATCCACAGGAGCCTGTTTTGTCTTAGCTGTCAGACAAATTGGTGTTAGTAGCAGATTATAGCAGAAACCGAACCTTTGGCAGAGAAATGAAGATGTTGAAAACAATGCAGAAGATGATGCCTTTGGGGGCACAACCGGTGTTCAGGGGCTACTCTGGTCTGAACAATCCTTCCTGGTGATGTCTGGGGTGGTGTTCTATATGGTACCAAGAATCAAACAAACAAAGAAGAAATCCAAATGGCCAAAAGACACATCAAAAAATGCTGCACATCACTAATCATCAGGGAGATGCAAATCAAAACAATGATGAGGTACCACCTCACACCACAGAGATTGGCACACATCACAAAGAATGAGAACAAACAGTGTTGGCGGGGATGTGGAGAGAAAGGAACTCTTTATTCACTGCTGGTGGGAATGCCATCTAGTTCAACCTTGATGGAAAGCGATATGGAGATTCCTCCAAAAATTGAAAATCGAGGTCCCATACGACCCAGCTTTACCACTCCTAGGAATATACCCTAGGAACACAAAAATACAATACAAAAACCCCTTCCTTACACCTATATTCATTGCAGCACTATTAACCATAGCAAGACTCTGGAAACAACCAAGATGTTCTTCAACAGACAAATGGCTAAAGAAACTGTGGTACATATACACAATGGAATATTATGCAGCTGTCAGGAGAGATGAAGTCATGAAATTTTCCTATACATGGATGTACATGGAATCTATTATGCTGAGTAAAATAAGTCAGAGAGAGAGAGAGATAGAAAAAAACGCAGAATGGTCTCACTCATCTATGGGTTTTAAGAAAAATGAAAGACATTCTTGCAATAATAATTTTCAGACACAAAAGAGAAAAGAGCTGGAAGTTCCAGCTCAGCTCATGAAGCTCACCACAAAGAGTGATGAGTTTAGTTAGAGAAACAACTACTTTTTGAACTATCCTAATAATGAGAATGTATGAGGGAAATAGAAAACCTGTCTAGAGTACAGGCGGGGCTTGGGTGGGGAGGAGGGAGATTTGGAACATTGGTGATGGGAATGTTATACTGGTGATGGGTGGTGTTCTTTACATGACTGCAACACAAACACAATCACATATGTAATCAAGGTGTTTAAATAAAATATATAAAATAAAAAGAATCAAACAAGGGCCTTCTGCATCAAAGCTTGTGCTCAGTGCAGTGAGCTCTTTCCACCCCGAGACAGTGTCATCTGCCTTCTTCATGCCCAGCTCCCAGTCCCCCCTGTCCTTCACATCCCTGATTCCTGCCATCCATGGCTAATTGCTTGTCTCAAAGTGAGCTGCTCATAGCAAGGGACTGAGGACTCCCTGATGATCACTTTTCACTGATGTTTGGATAACCTCATATTCATTATCCTGGTTCTCAGAATGTAGGGGAGGGTACTATGTAAATCTGAAAGTAATAGGATTCTTCAGCTTCAGCTTGCTGTTTGCTCTGAGATTAACACCTGCTCGTCATCTCTTTGGGGAAATCACAGACATCTTCTTTCCTGAGATGAGGCGGGGGTTGCCCTTCTGGAAGAAGTTTGTACATCAGATTGGATTCAGGGCAATCGTGCTTCTTTGCGGGAGCACCGAGAATGTAAGCAGATGCTGTGCTTCCTAGGTTTTATCCTCCTCTGGAAAACTATATCTGCCTTTAATGAAGTCAACGGCTCTCTCAGATGGGCCAAGTGGCAGCCCTGGAGTTTGGGACCTTCTCAGCGCCAGTGTGAATAAGGCTGGTGCGGTGGAGAGACTCTAAGTACAAGAATAGTCTAGGGGAGTTTTAGGTTCAGAACAGGAGGGGTATAGGATTCTGAGCTGGGTGGTCTGGCTCAGGTGGAAGACATGGGGGAGTAAAGAGAATGGAAGGGCAGGTCGGGGAGAAGGCGAAACAAGCAAGTGGGAATGAAGGAGGAATGGAAGAGCAGTTGGGAGAGCAGTTGGGTATAGGCAGTTGAAGAGAAGGGGATAATAAAGGGCAGGCGGGGGTAGCTTATTGTGGGGGTGGAAAGGCAGGTAGGAGGTGGCATTTGGTGGGTGAAACTCGTTTCACCTGGATCATAGGGGCCCAACTGGTTGGTTTTTTCTAGGCTAGTGTGTCCTGCGTATCCATAGAGGCAGCATCTTGCGCACCAATATGGCCTCCTTAGTATCACCATATTGAGACCAATATGGTCTCCTCAATGTCACCAGACTTCTAGCAGGAAATGTGCCTGCTAGAGCAGATGGGACCCAGTCCCAGGGCCCCCAGCTGAGATAAGATTTGCAGTGCTGAAGTTGTGTTCCAGAACCGGGTCTTGGTCTCTTTGAGATGACTCTCTCTTAGAGGCTTCTGTGTGCCTGAAGGCTGTAGTGAAGAAAATGTCAGGTCCCACCTTAACCAAGTGGCCCCTGTCTTCTGTAGAGTCCTTCCCTTTTAGTTCTGAGCCTGGCTTGACTTCGAATGTTTTTGTTTATCCAGATGAAGTCCTTCTTCTGCTGTGTAAAGTAATCACAGTAATCAAAGATCTGGTCATTATAGTTTCCTATAATAGCAAGGGACTCGTACATATATGCTGGACTAGGCTGAGAAGCGTCTTTGCACTAAGAGGACACTGTTGAACAAAACCTGCATGTCACCAACAGACAGGATCTGGCATTTGTCAGGGGTCTAAGATCACTCATGTGAATAGAAAAGAAAAGTGGCATGAGTTCAGAGACTCAGTGATGGGACATTTTCTCCAGAGGGTCAGAACCTGTCTTCTGCTCATGTCTCTGTCTTAATTTTTATTGTAAGGTATTTATTAAACTACAGTTTGACTATTTTAAAAGTTACCTAATGCATTCTAATTGAATTTTTTTCATGCAAATTTATTCTTAGTAATATCCCAGGAACTATATTTTGAATCCTGGAGAGATGGTATACAGGGGTTCAAGAACTTGCTTTGCATGCACTGGACCTCAATTTGATCCCCAGCAGGATTAATCCCTGAGTACAGAGCCAGCAGTAATAAAAATCCCAAAAATTAAGGTTTGAAACTTGTGACTTTTGAATGTAGATAAATAAATTAAAAATGATACATATATACATATATATGTATATATGTATATATGTATATGTATATGTATATATGTATATGTATATATGTATATATGTATATATACATATATACATATATATATATATATACCGACACTCACATATATAGTTCAATAAAGCAGAATTACTATATTTGGGCCTTATAGTGGAGGGTGGATTTTCTGGCAGAATCATGGAATGAAAGTTGGCTCTCTTATTGCCTGCAGCTGCTAGTTGGCAATATTGCAGTTTGGTGGCCTGGGAGGCCATTTGACTCAAAGACCTCCACAGATCTGGTGCCCATGCTTTGGATACAGTTTTTGTGGGATTTGAATCATATTAGGAATAGGACAATTAATTAGCCATTGGCTGAAGGAGGTGACAAGTCTGACTCTCAAAGGCAATTCTAGTTCTTAGCATTTTTTTCAAGAAGGATCTTTCCTAAAGAAAAATGTTATTTGGCTCCTTTCTGCTTCTGAATGACCAGTACCCATGGCAGCATGAAATAGTAAGTATGGCAGCTTGAAATTGGGGAGTAACCATGGTACCATGGGATGGCAAGTAATTATGTCAGCATGGAATGGGTATTTATCATGGCAGCATGGAACTGGGAGTGAGCATGGTACCATGAAATACATATTCAGCATGACAGTTGGCATGGTGCCTAATCATTGTATGTATGGCAGCATGAAATGGGGAAGCAACTGAGGTAGCATGGATCTTGGAATTATTATGATGTCAGTGTTCTCTGTCGCATTTCTGCTGCCATTTTACTTCTGGAAACTTAGAAGGCAGCTAGGAAACCTAAAATTGCAATGCGAGCTGTTTGTCTTCATTTCACCATAGCTAGGAAGAGGCATAGATTGGGGCCTTCCAGGTCACTGGAGATATTCTCATTAACTAAGATGTGAGAAGGGGGGAAACTTAAGTTTCCTGGAGTTTGGGACCATTATTTTTGATATGCGCCATACTCACTGGTATAAGATGACTCATTTTAATTAGCATGATGTAGCCATTATGGAAGAAAGGTATATAAGATAAAACTTACTGTCTTACTATTTTTTTTTGTTTTAGTTTAGTAGCCTTAATTGCGTTTTAGTTCAGTGGCTTTAATTATGCTCACTTTGTCATAGAGCATATCTCTAGAATTTAATTTGAAAAACTCTGTACCTTTTAAACATCAGCTTCTGATTTCCCCTACCCCTGTCACCTGCCATTTACTTTCTGGTTTTGTTAGTTTGATCCCTTAGATACCTTATCCAATGGTGAGGGGGAGAGGAATGGGCAGATTTTTCTGGATCATGTTGGAGATGTCACTGAGCAGAACAGAGAGTCTTGTGAGTAAAAAGGTAGTTGCTATGTGCAGGAGGGTTGGGGAGATTGAGGAATTGCTGTTCAAGGGGCTTTATAGGAAGCTCTACTCCAGCAGATGAATTGTATCTGGAGACTGACTGGATGACATTGTACAGACATTGCACAGCTAACAAGGCTGCATCGTGGACTGGAAAGACCATGAAGAGAGAAGATCTCATAAGAGCCCTGATAAGGTAAGTGCTCTTATCAAAATAGAAAAGAATATGAATGCTGAGAAGCATCTATCTGATGAAAGAGCTTGGGCTTCCTTCAAGATTAGCCTCTTTTATATAGAGCTGATCTTGAATCTCTGTGGTCCTTGTGAGCTGAACACTCAAGACACAAAAACGTCTAGAAAGTTTGAATTATTTATTCAACAGCTTTAAGGAAGTAGTTTTGGTTCTTTCAGGTTCTCTGTTCTCTGTTCCTGTGTATATAATTCTTGGTCCATGCAGGTCTTTTACTGGTTTGTTCATCACTGTTCTCCTGGTCTGTTACTGATGCTCTCTAGAGGGTCTGACTCTTCTTGCTTGAACTTGGTGCTCTTTCTCTTGGTCCCTTTATTCCTGGTTGTGTGTTCAGGATTCACTCCTGATGGTAGTTGGGAGATGTAGGATGTTTCTTCCAAGGTAAGTGCTTTTCCTGATGTACCATCTCTCTTGCTCTCCCTTTGACTTTTCTTTGTTACCTGGTTATGTGCTGCCTTTCCTGCCATCCACCCAGGCACTGCCTATGTTCTGGGTATGTACTCAGAGTTCAAGAGAGGCTGCTGTCCTTCAGGGTTTAGAGAAAGTTTGAGAGAAGTTGCTTTCCCTGGGTTCCCTTTTCTAAGAGTTCTTATTCCCACCCCTTAGTCATTTTCATCATTATTCTGACTAACTCCATGTTGGCAAAATCTAAAAGGAATGATTAAATAAACTAGATTACCCACGCCCATCCTCTTCACCTCCCTTGTAACATTATTATTGATTCTGTCTCATCCACTGTCCAGCTGAGTGATCTTGTTCACAATACCCATTTCTTGGGAATTTAGCATTTTTCTTCTAGGAGATGGGGTCATGAGTCTCACCTCATGTGGTTGCACAAAATGGTCAGTGCTATGACTTGTCCACCGTCAATACTATATCTCTTAGATAGGGGTTAAGAAACTAAAAATTCTGTGGTATTCATGTGCTTAGTTGGAGACTAGGAGATGGAAGAGATCAAAGTGTCATTTTTCCATCTAACCCAAACAACCCCAACCCAGTCTTGGCCTGCCACAGGGAAGCCACCTCCCCTTAATAGCATGACTATAAATCTTCTGCTCTATTTGTCATCTTGAGCTAGTATCTGTGAACTAGTCTGGGACCCCATATAAAAGCATTGCCATATTTTTAATAGCAAAATATATACAAGGCCCAAGTAATAAACCTACCTATGAGTGTTGGCCACATCGGCCAGATGTCAGAGGCAGAAAGGCTGCATTGAACTTCACAATCCACAATTATTTCTCAAGTCACTGAATCATCCACTTGACAACTTGGTTGGCTATAAAGATGGTTGCAAAACAGATGCTGAGAAATAGGAGTGGGTACATTTCTCAGATCAGTTCTTTATAGGAGGCAGCTTGAAATAGTTGTATTTTCACCTGCCACATTGAGACAGTGGGTTTGCAAGGTTCTGGACACAGTCATGCAGGAATGCCAGGCAAGGCTGTTTTTCTGTCCTTATTCCTTTCTGCATACAGTTTCCAAAATAGGCCCCTTGGAAATTGTACCACTGATGTTTGCAAGGAGATGCTATGTTAGGTAGATTCTGTAGTCTCTTAAAAAGTGTCCCATATAGCATCTGTTTTAGGTTTTTAGATTTTTTGGGGGGAGAGTAGGAAGGGCATACCTAAGTATGCTCAGGGCTCACTTTTGTCAGTCCTTGGGGTATATATATATGGTATCAGTGAATGAACCTGGGCTCTCAGCATGCAAGACAAGTGTGCTACCCCCTAAGCTATCTCTTTGGCCCTTGAACAGTTTTTAAAATCTGGAACAAAATTTTTTTTTTGTTTTGTTTTTTTTTTGGGCCAGACCCGTTTGACGCTCAGGGGTTACTCCTGGCTATGAGCTCAGAAATCGCCCCTGGCTTGGGGAGACCATATGGGACGCCGGGGGATCGAACCGCGGTCCGTCCTACGCTAGCGCTTGTAAGGCAGACACCTTACCTCTAGCGCCACCTTCCCGGCCCCACAAAAATTTTTTTTAAAAGATAGAATAGGTATTTATATATAGGAAGGTGTTTATATAGCTGACTCAGGTAAGGTTGCAGGCACCGTATATCCTCTGAGTACTGCCAGGAGTGATGCCTGAGCTAAGCCAGGAATCTCTGTCAATCTGGAGTGTTTCATCTTTTTTATTTTGTTTGTTTCTTTGGGTCACATCCAGCAGCACTCAGGGGTTGTTCCTGGCTCTACTATCAGAAATCACTCCTGGCAGGCTTGGGGGTTCATATGGGATGCTGGGATTTGAAGCACCGTCTTTCTGCATGCAAGGCAAAATGCCTTACCTCCATGTATCTCTCTGGCCCCCAAAACTTGCCTCCCTGGGTGGGCTCAGAAAGGAGTGTCTCTTATCTCTTAATATGTTCTGTGGTGAGCAGGAGGACACTATGAGGTCTCTTTATACGATCATGTTGTGATATCCATTGACCATTTTTCTTAGCTCTTAAAATGAATAAAATCTTACAAAATTGTTGGGGCCAGAGTGGTGGCACAAGTGGTAAGGCATCTGCCTTGTCTGTGATAACCTAGGACAGAGCTCAGTTGGATACCCCGGTGTCCCACATGGGGCCCCAAGCCAGGAGCTATTTCTGAGCTCATAGCCAGGAGTAACCTCTGAGCATCACCAGGTGAGCCCCCCCCCAAAAAAAAACCCCAAAAGATTGGTGCATAATTAAAATAGTCTCTCAATTTCCTTAATGACTTGTGGACCAATATTTCTACATGACATCACGCCAAACATTGTGACTATTAATTTGCCTTGAGTAACTGTAGAGTTTGCTTTCAAAAGGTTGCTAGTCATCTCTTCAGTTTCTTTATGTATCTGTGTTTAGCAAGGAGAGAAATCTGGCAATAAACATTCTATAATTTATTTTAAGCAAAGGAGGAATTACTTAATCTTTTCAGAAAATAACACAAAGCTGACATATAAATGGTTGCATTTTCCATGCGAATTCTACTTCATCATTTGCACATCCTCATTTTATTTTTGCTAGTTTTGGATTCATATTCAGTCATGCTTGGGCTTAATCCTGGTTCTATGCCCAGAGATCACTTTTGGCATGGCTCTGGGAACCATACAGGGTGCTGGAAATCCAACTCAGGTTGGCTACATACAAGGCCAGTGCCCTACCTGCTCTACTCTCTCTCTAGCTCTTCTACTTTTCTTTTATAGATACTTTTTACTCTGACTTCCAAAGAAGATAGAAAATAATACAGCAACCATTTATCCCAAATGAGATAAAAATTTAGCCAGACTTATATGGGCATTTTTTTTTTTTTTGGTTTTTGGGCCACACCCAGCGGTGCTCAGGGGTTACTCCTGACTATCTGCTCAGAAATAGATCCTGGCAGGCACAGGGGACCATATGGGACACCGGGATTCGAACCAACCACCTTTGGTCCTGGATCGGCTGCTTGCAAGGCAAATGCTGCTGTGCTATCTCTCCGGGCCCATATGGGCATTTTTTTTTTAATTTCCTTTCTTTTACCAAAGACTTTTTTTTAAAAATAATTTTTTTTTTGGTCTTTGGGTCACACCCAGCGATGCTCAGGGGTTACTCCTGGCTGTCTGCTCAGAAATAGCTCCTGACAGGCACGGGGGACCTTATGGGACACCGGGATTCGAACCAACAACCTTTTGTCCTGGATTGGCTGCTTGCAAGGCTAACCCGCTGTGCTATCTCTCCGGGCCCTAAAAATAATTTTTATTGTGACCAAAAATGAATAACAAATCTTTCACAGTAATATTTAAGATACATAGTGACAATGAATCAGGGTCATTCCCACCACCAGGGTTGTCCATTCTCCATCCCTTTGCCCAGCATGTGTCCCATATCTCCCTCCTTTTGTATGAGCAATTTTTAATTAACGTGGAAATTATTATTTCAATGAGGACTGTGTTTAGGAGTCAACTCTATAGACCGACCATTCTGTCCCTTTTTATAAGTAAGAGTTCTATTGGTACATAGCCTTGTCTTTATGTTGACACATAGCCCATGGACTCCAAGGTACCATCGTGGAATTAAATAGTTGGAGACCCAATGGCTCCATGAACCTAAATTGTTTATTTCATTATTGGAAAAAAAAGTTGGCTGGCTCTTGGCTTATGCTACAGATCTCAGAGAAAAGCTGTTACTGACAGTCTCAGGTATTCTGGCTGATCTGGCAGAGAGAGGTTTCTCTCAGTGACCAAGTTCAGACTGAAGCTGTCCTTGCTGCAGTGAACAGCAGGGGGAGCAGCTGCTAGTGCAAGTGTTTGTACTCTTGGTGCTTGTTGACAATTGAAAAAAAACAAATTAATTTCTGATGGAATTTCTGCTCAGCATCTCTGTGCTGTCTTCCTGGTGTGAGATCATAGGAGGTACCCTCAAAGAGACTGGGGTGAACTTCCCAAGGTCTCTGGTAGTTGTTCTGGCAGAGGGTGGTAGGTGTTTGAAGACCCTACCCAGAACAGCATGTCCATTCAAGATAGAGCAGGGTAGCCCTGTCTGAACAAACTTGGATATTTTAATTCATCTAGTCCAATGTTTCTACACTGGCAAGGAACATTTATTCTGTGACCGACACCAAAATATTCTATCATCAAAAATAAATAACAACTCATTTCAATTTAATTTAGTAGGAGAATTAAATAGATCTATCTGGAATTAAATTCAAGATTTTCATTTGAAAAGCTTCTCATCTTCTTGGTACCTGATACATTTCCCTTTATTATTCATGTGTATCCTCACTTTATCAACAGGATTTTTGGAGAGGAGCTGTTCTCCATGGGGTACTGGGCTAGAGTCCAGTGATAAGGACATAGACTAGTTCCCTCTATTCTAAGATCTAGTCTGATCCTCAAACAAGAGATGAAATAGGCAGCTGTTCAAAGCACGTCCACTGTCTTCATCAAGTTTCATGACCTTCTAACTCTCTGCTTGATGCTTGTAAAGGATAAAAAAAACATTTGATCAGGCCAGAATGATTCTGGCTTCAGTTCTAGGTATGAATCTCCACCACCAAGTAAGCCTCAGCACTTGCTGGGTGTGGTACAGTTGACTTTTTTTTTGTTTGTTTGTTTGTTTTGGAGCCATACCTGGAAGTATACTCTGTACTCAAAAATCATTCCTGGCAGGCTCAGGGGATGATACGGGAAACTGGGAATTGAACCTGGATTGGCCATGTGCAAGGCAAGCACCCTGCCCACTGTGCTATTGCTCTGACCCTGTGATACAGTCGAACTCATTTGTGACATCTATCTATTTTAGAGTGCATCAGATTCACTATTAAGGACTCAAAAGTCCCAGAAGACTGAGTCACTTTCGACCCTACACATTAGGTACAAATCCTAAGTTCAGGTTGTCACCAAGTTTCTAACCCACTCTCCATAGACTCCAGGACATGTTTTTAAGGTTCACTGCATTTGTTAAGGACTGAAAAACAGTTTGCTTTCTAGACCACTGGCTTATCACTAGAGAAACTGACTCAGAAGTCTACAGGCCAAGACATTGGGTTGGGTGGACCTTACAGGCTACTGCTTCCGTCTCCTCTTGTGATGCTATGCAATCACCATCCTTTGGTTTTTTTGTGAGGGCTTTAATTCACACTTTTGAAGGATTAGATAATTGAGTATTGGTATTTGAGCACAATCTCTAGTCATCCTTTCTTCCCTGAGGTTAGAGCATGATGGTGGTGGTGGTGGTGGTGGTGGTGAGACAGGAAGTTTCAGCCCTTCAATCAGGAAGGGGTGGTTGCCTTGGAAACAAGCCCCTCCCCTTAGGTGCTGTTTCCAAAATAACTAATTCGCTTCTGCTCCTATGTGGTTCAAAGTGAGTTGTTATGGATCTCAGGCAGATCAGTTGCTTGCCTCCTACTGGACTAAGTAAAGGTTTTGGGGGTCTCTGTGGAAGATACAGGGACATCAATTGGCACTCTCCTCAATCATGGCATGCCAGTGCTTGAGACTAGAATGAGCCATTGGAATCAATGCATCTGGAATATTACCAGTGTAGAGTGAGAATAAATGAATGTGAGTGACTCATTTGAGGGTGTGAGCATGGCTATAGATCCGATGTGTTTTGACCTGATGAGGTATTTTTTATGGGAAATGTGGGTGTTCTTTGTCACGTGAGACCTGTACTGTCAGAGCTTGAGGTCTGAACCATCTGTGATTTGGAAACACTGCAGGGAAAAAAGTGGAACTGTCCTGAGTGTCAGCAGCTTGAAAGCTGAACCATAAGGAGAAATTAAGCCTGATTCTCATAGGTAGGACTTGAAGAAAATTGTGTCTGAAACCAGTCAAGTTCCCAGTCAAGTTTCTTCAGCCTGGTTGAGTAGAGTTCTCATCACTTGCAGAGGGGATGTTCAGGTTTATGCCTGTCACTATACAAGGCAGCTGGCCTGAGCATGCTGGTCTCTTTCCTTTTTTGTACATGCCTATCTATTATTACAGCTTCAAGTTTTCTTGCTTTCAGAGAGAAATATATAAATCCATGCACCCAACCTGACTTTGATCCCCAGAAACAAATATAATCTCTTTATCTTGCCAGGAGTGACCCCTGATTACAAAGCCAGGAGTAAGCCCCAAGAACTTCTGAGGGTGCCCCCCCAATAAAAAAAGGTAAAGCATTTAGTGCAGATCTGAGGATATCTGTCACATTGCTTTCATTTTTCCTGACAACCCTCCTTCTGGTTCTAGTTTTAATGGAAGATTTTACTGTATTTCATTAGCTAGGTTTGCAAAATAGGAGTGAGTTTTAATGCAGTAGAAGTCATGATCAATTGCTTTATCTGAAAAGATATTCTTAGAATTTAGGAATATTATTATCTTCCCAATAAGAAGTCATTTGTTTGGGGTGGGGCAGTGGATGACATCTGGTGTCAGACACTATTCTGTACTCAAGAGTGATTCCTGACAGTGATCAGGAGAACTTATATTCTGTTGGGGATTCAAACAGGGATTGGCTACATGCAAGGCAAGCACCTTATCTCTGTGTGTTCATTTTGTAGCCTGCACCTTGCTATAGGAGTCTATTGTTTCTAGAAGCTTTTTAGTAGAGTCTTTAGGGTTTTCTAAGTAGAGAATCATGTCATCTGCAAACAGTGAGAGCTTGACCTCTCCCTTTCCTATCTGGAGTCCCTTGATATCCTTTTCTTGCCTGATCGCTATAGTAAGTACTTCCAGTACTATGTTGAAGAGGAGTGGTGAGAGCAGACAGCCTTGTCTTGTACCAGAATTTAGAGGGAAGGCTTTTAGTTTTTCTCCATTGAGGACAATATTTGCCACTGACTTGTGGTAGATGGCCTTAACTATATTGAGAAAGGTTCCTTCCATTCCCATCTTGCTGAGAGTTTTTTTTTTAATCAAGAATGGGTGTTGGACCTTATCAAATGCTTTCTCTGCATCTATTGATATGATCATGTGATTGCTATTTTTCTTGTTGTTGGCAAGTACCTTATCTCACGTACTATGTCTAAAGTTCTAGACATCAATAGTTATTGATAAATAACTTACTGAGTTAACTCACACTTACTGAGTCCAAAAAACATACTCAGATTTATTCGGGATGAATAAGATAATTTCATCAGATCTACAAATGAATAAGGCTGTTATCTTAAGTCATAACTGTCCAAGTACTAAATTTATAGCAGGCAATTGATAAAAGAGTAATGAAAGAATAAATTAGGATTCATGTTCTTTGGTTCATTAGGTTTTCTTGAGTTACCATGTATTAGGTTTTTTAGCAGTTTTAAGAAGCTAAATATATTCTAGTTATATTGTGAACTCACCTTGGAAATTGATAACTCAGAAAGATGTTTTCCTAATAAAATATATCTTGAATTATTGGGTATGTTTGCTTCTCCACTCTTGTGTTACAGAGTTGCTGGCCACAGGAATCAGTGTTTGCCAGCTCTCATAGGGGTGACTTATCACTCTGAACTTCTCTCCCTTTCTCCGTACAAATATCCTGCCTGGAATAAACAAATTATCTCAGATTCTAGCTGTCTCTGTCTGAATTATATTTTATATAGATTTTCTTCACATATTTGAAAAAGTAATTTCACTACTTGTTAGCCCATCATGAATTATATCAATGAGAGTTGTACAAAGAAATATTTGTACATAAGAAATATAGCGTTGTCTGTGGCCCATCAATGCATCTCGGGATCCCTAATAAGGTTAGTTAACTCTACCTTCTTTATGCCAGATCTATATTACATCACATGTTTTTCATCACTAAGCCACTGTGTCTCCATTTGAATTTCTAAATCACTGGATCTATTTGGGTAAATGCCACAGCAATGGAAATACTCCATATTAAGCAGTGACATTTCTTTGGATGATTGTGCCTGTATTTCCATTTGCATGCAGAAAAGTTTAAGACTAGCTGATAATTTGCTTACACGGTATCACTTCTGAAGGTCCAAAGCAGGACAAATATATACTTTCCTCTCTCTGAAAACTATTCTTTATGAAGATGGTGCTTTCACACCTTCACAGAGTGTCTTTCTCATTTGCTTGACTGACAAGTTGTATAAAGACTTCAGAAGAAGCCTTCCCATCATACATAAACAATAAAACACAGTTATTCCCTGTGGGGAACTGAAGTCACAGCCCATCACACTTATTGACAAAGGAAAAATTATTTTCTTCATTGTTTTCCATATAGGAAACTAAGTGATCCAGACACTAATTCATATATTTCTCCTTTTATCCTCTTCTAAATGACTCACTGGAAATCTAAAATACAGTGACTGTATAATGGTTTGGATATGTAATTTTTCATCTTCCTGAATTTCCCCCCCTTACATTTTGGACAGAATTCTTAATAATTAAAGGGCTTGCTCACATTCTCAGCTAATATTTGATCTGGCTCGAAATGACTTAGACCTTAAATGTTTAATGTAGTTTATGCTGCAGTACGTCAGTAATTCAATCAGTGTCACACCCCATCCACTCAATCTTTTTATGTTTTGAAACCCCACTTTCCCCTGGACAATTGCAAAGCTACATTTAATGAAGTTAAGGCTGACGCCTTGAGGTGTTAACTTTGGCTGCTCAATATAAATGATCCATGGCAAACCACTTACCAAAGACTTTATTTTTCCTTGGAAGTCTTCTTTGGCCAAAAGAGGAGAGAAGTAAGAAGGATTGTCTTAATAATTTAAGTCCCAAACAATCATATTTTTGTGCTGGTGGTAAGCAGTGTTACACCCCATCAGGATAAATCTGTCTTTTGATGGAATTCTCTGGGTTGTGGTAGTATTTCTCCCTGAAATGCAGCCATGGGTTGGAACTGAGCCAGGGGGCTCATAGATTTCAGAATGACATCTTTTATTCCTCTTTTACGTGACAAGGCATTATAAGTATGATTGATTTTCCCCTGAATTCATGGTGTGAAGGGCGCAGCTACCTGAGGAAAGAAGACTCATCTGAAAAAAAAAAACAAAACAGGTAACTTCAAAAACTAGAAAACAACAGCCACAAAAAAAAATTGGCTGGAGAGATAGTACAAGGTTAAGGTTTTTGACTTGACTGCATTTGTACATGGCACCACCAGAAGTGATTCCTGAGCCCAGAGCCAGGTGTTAACCCTGAGCACAGCTGGAAATGACTCACCAGCACAAATAAAAAATGAAACAGGAAACTTGGATGTTTTAAGATGCTGCATGGCCATGTATTTGACTCTCCTTGTGTAAGAGGTCTGTAACTTCAACACCAGCCCAGTTACCTTGAGGGAACTGGAGTGCCATCAATAGAATAAAGCCAGATGGAACATGTAAAAAAGTTCGGTGTAAGAGACACAAATTCAAAATTATCTCATTGTATGATTTAGTGTTGGCAAATTTCTGAACCTTTGTGAAACTTGTTTTCACATTCATAAATGGAAACACTTTATTTTTGTTTTGTTTTGTTTTGGGGTCATTCTCGAGGTACTCAAAGCTTACTTCTGCCTCTGAACTCAGGGGTTTCTCCTAGTGGACCTTGGGGGACTATAGAGGGTTCTGGGGATTAAATCTGGGTCGATATCTATTGCAGTATCTGTCTAACTTCAGAAACACATTGGAGAAAATATTTTAAAAATGGGTATCCTTTTATGTATATAAATATATAATCTTCACTTAAGCACCATAATTACAAGCATGATTGTAGAGTTGGGTTTCAATCATAAACAGAACTGCAAAATGGTTGTGTCTAATTTTTGAACATATGTATAGAATTATAAATGTATATAAAAACATCTTCTGTCTTTGCGCCAGCAATGCAACAAACATTTAAATAGCCTCTCTCACGCTCTTGTTTGTTCTCTTTCTCTGCACAGGTGAGCATGTAAAAAACATTTGCAGACTTGAAATCAGAAAAGCTTGTAATGAGTCTTAAAATGTTTTAATCAGAAAGGCTAGTGAAAGTCAGCTACTATCTAAAATTTAATAGGATTTCCAAGTATGAGAAAGTGATAAGATGATGGAAATAATAGTAGGGATGAGTCATGGAGAGTTGTAAGGTCAACTCTTGGCATTAAAGCTTTGGGCAACTGAAAATAGAAATTACAAGATAGGTTAAATAAGAATAAAATAGACAACTGAGACCAGGTTGGAGGCATGAAAACCAGGTAGGAATATGCTGGGCTGGGCAAGAGACTGCTAGTGAAACTCACATTGTTAAAGGCAGTAAGTAAATGAATGATAGGAAAGAAGAATAGGATTTAATAGCTACTTAGAAAAAGTGGGAAAATTGAATTGGACTCTAGTTTCAATGTTTAAAAGTTGGTAATGTGGGGCCGGAGAGAGCATGGAGGTAGAGCATTTGCCTTGTATGCAGAAGGACGGTGGTTTGAATCCCGGCATCCTATATGGTCCCCCAAGCCTGCCAGGAGCGATTTCTGAGTGTAGAGCCAGGAGTAACCCCTGAGCACTGCCAGGTGTGACCCCAAAACCAAAAAAGTTGGCAATGTAATGTACTTTTCAAAAAAAAGAAAAGTATTGAAGAAAAGGGGTTTTGGGTCAGAGGTGAAAATTTCAGAGAATTCAAATTGATTAGTAATTTAAAAATCAAATTGAATTCTTACACTTGAAAAATAGCTTCTAACAAACTTGGTTGCTTACAGTATAATTAGAATTTCTCATGAATATTAGACTGGGTTTCTGGAAAATTTCAGTTTATTAAAAATGTAATGGGTTAGAAAATTAGAAGCTTTATAAGGTAGTGAATTCCTTCATAAAGAAAAAATATCAGAATTTGATATGTTTAAACACCCCAACTTCCCTGTTTTATGATTTAGTATTTTTGATTTGTTAGGCAAAAAGGGTCAGTGTTCATGATTATTTCTGTCAGCCACGTTTTTACCCTTGGTAATCTAACAAATATTGAGCTTGGGGTTGAGTAATCTTTGCAATATGTGAGAAAGCTATAAACCCATTTTATACCTTCTTACAATAGGTGCCAAGGGTCAAAACACTCTATTCCTTTGCACTTGGGAGGAGTGTAGTGAGTCTCCTTCCGACTCTTATTACAGAGTGGCAGAGACCAGGAAAATTCTGGCCCATTAATCAGCAAATCCATGCTCTATATAGTGAACAGCTGGGGTGGACAGGGTTTACTTGGCTGTGGTGGAAGTCTGATTAATGCATTTGTTCTTAGCAAGTTATTTCTAATCTCTGTTATGGGTCAAGAAACTTTAATATCGTGTTGCCACCCTATAAAATGCATCAACATCTCCCCATTTGCTGAATTTGTCTTAGCCATCTCTGCTTTACCTTTGTAAGATATCTCATAAAATTCATATTACATGTCTAGAGGTGAGATTTCAGAATTCTTCTTGAAGTTGAGAGCCTTGCTGAAGGAAAAGTAAGTGGAGAGAGCCTCCTTGCAGTGACTGGGAGATGGATTAGTTTCTGAGAAGCAACCATTTTTTTGGGGAGGGGGAGGGCTGTATAAGAAAGTTGGTATGATTTGATGACTGTATTCAACCAACCAACCTACACTTTTTATTTAATTAAAAAGTCTGAGTCATCTTTGCTCCTTTCCTTAAACTCTTGGCCCTGAGTGTATATGGATGGTACTGAGTCTATGCAAACACAAAGATCTGGCCTTGAGGAAGGGAAGAGGGCTTGATCATTTGATCACATAGTTGTTGTCTCTTGCCTAGATACTTCATTTTTTTCTGAAACAAAATTTGATTATTTTTAAGTTTACAAAAAACCTGAAATTGATTTTAGCACTACAACATGCAGAGATGGTCTGAAAATGTGAAGTGGAGGTTTGATTTGAAAATGATTGACTGGCTGAGAGTCCAACTTCTCATAACTAAAAACCTGAACAAGTGTGTGAAACAATAGAATCTTCTTTTTATGATCAAATCTGAGAAAAGAGTCATAATTCCTGAGTGTTTTGAAACATTTGGGTCTCTTCAGATATGATGTGAAGAGAGCAGGAGGAGGGTAGAAAAGGAACTAGCCCAGGATGCCCATCACTTTGGAAGGAAAGCAGTGAGATGCAGGGAGCAGGCAAAGAGCAGGTACAATGTAGAAATGTGAACCAAGTGAGAGCAGCGCCATCTTGTCCCAGGACTGTTAGTCCCAACACTAAATGGAAATGGATCTCCAGAAAGAATAATCAAAATGTCCATTTTCCAAGTAGGTGCGTAGGTGTGTATGTATGCGTGTGTATGCAACTGATCATGATCATAAAGTGAACATTCTCATTGAAAAAATAATGTGTGGTGTGCATATGCAATATTTCTATAGTAAATCAATATATTTACTTAGAAGAAATAAATGAAAATGTCAGTTTAATACTTAAAAAGATAAAGGATCTGGGGCCGGCGAGGTGGCACTAGAGGTAAGGTGTCTGCCTTGCAAGCGCTAGCCAAGGAAGGACCGCGGTTCGATCCCCCAGTGTCCCATATGGTCCCCCCAAGCCAGGGGCAATTTCTGAGTGCTTAGCCAGGAGTAACCCCTGAGCATCAAAAGGTTGTGGCCCCAAAAAACAAAACAAAACAAAAAAAGGAGGATCATTATAAAGGGAGGGAGAAGCTTACCAAACTACTAAAAGAAATTATAGCATAGAAATTCAAAAAAACAAAAACAAAAAAAAACACCAAAAAAAGGAGGATCATTATAAAGGGAGGGAGAAGCTTACCAAACTACTAAAAGAAATTATAGCATAGAAATTCAACTAGAACACAGAGTAAGGATAACTGAAAATATTCTATATATTTTTGAGGAGAGAATATAAAACTATCACCAAAGACTGACACAGATTATTGAGAAGGAAAAATGACATCTCCAGATCATTCCTTCCTAATGTTAGCATCTCTATTTAAATAATGAATATTCATACACAGTATTTGTTAAAAGATTTTCTTATAATGAAACATACTGGTCATGATAAAAATAAAACATTCATGATTTGGGGTCAGAGAGATAGCTGGAGGTAGGGTATTTGTCTTGCGTGCAGAAGAACAGTGGTTCGAATCCCGGCATCCCATATGGTCCCCTGAGCCTGCCAGGGGTGATTTTTGAGTGTAGAGCCAGGAGTAACTCCTGAGCACTGCTGGGTATGACTCAACCCCCCCAAATAATTCATAATTTTCTCCATAGAACCTTAATAGTCATCTGGTAAAACTTAATTTCCATTCAAAATAAATGTATAAGTAACATAAATACATAAGTAAATATAGAAGTAAACTTATATAAAGTTTTTCCAAAATTGATAGTTAAAGGGTGAAGCCATCCTAGAAGGCAGCCTAATACCTAAGAAAACAACACTGCATGCTTCCACACTAAATGCAGAAAGTGCAGTGCCTCGATGTACCATAGCTGTGTGCTGTGGTATATTTCATATTGCACTCTAATGGCTTGTTTATAAAATGACATCAAGAACTTGGGGGCTGAAGAGATAGGACAGTGGTAGGATGTTTGCCTTGCATGCAACTAATACAGGAGAGATGATGGTTCAAATCCTGGCATCGATATGCTCTCCTGTGCCTGCCAGGAGCCATTTCTGAGAACAAAGCCAAGAGTAACTAACCCCTGAGCGCCGCCAGGTGTGACCCAAAAACAAAAATAAAAAAGAACATCAAGAGCTATAAAGATGTGTTGGAGTAGAAAATAAAATCATATTTCTGAAAAATACAAGAGAAACAAGTATTAGAAAACATCACTCAGAAAATTATCAGAATTATAAGGAATCAATAAATCACATTTTTAAGCAAATCTACTCGCACATATATTTTTAAAAGACTTTCAATTCTAATGCAAAAATCTTTGCACCAAGAAATTAATAGAAATAAACAAAGTGCTTACCAAAAAAAACAAAACTTATGACATACCCTACTGTTGACTAGAAAGACTGAATGAAAGATCTCAGACCCCAATTTTTCTCCATAACTTAGATATTACCCACTATTATATGTCATAATTTGTTTTTTTTCTTGCTGGATATAATCCAGTGATTTTTATAATAGCATTAAAAATAACATGAAAGGGGTCGGAGAGATAGCATAGCGAGAAGGCGTTTGCCTTGCATGCAGAAGGATGGTCGTTCAAATCCCGGCATCCCATATGGTCCCCCAAACCTGCCGGGGGCGATTTCTGAGCATAGAGCCAGGAGTAACCCCTGAGTGCTGCCGGGTGTGATGCACCCTTCAGCCCCCTCTAAAAAAAGAATAACATGAAGACAAAATATACCATAAAATTTATAGTTAAAAGAGTAATATCTGTCCTTAATTGAAATTGTAGTGATCCACTAGTTAAAGTTGGGATTTATATTTGAGTAGTGATTTCTCAAGTCATTGATGGAACTGATCATGTATAGTAAGTGACCTGAGACTTCCCAAGGAGGCATATAGGGAAAATAAAACTTGGAGCTAGTAAGGTAGCACATGGGTTTTGGCACTTGCCATGCATACAGCCAACATATATCCCCTGAGCACTGCCAGGATGAATTTTGAGTGCATCTGGGTATGACCCCCAAATTAAGACAAAAGTAAAAACAGAAAGAATGAAATACTTAAAAGAAAAAGAGAATCTATAAGAAAAAAACTAGTAAGGCATAAACATTTAAAGAGAAATAAAAAGGAAACTAAACTTTTAAACTTAGAACTCCTTCTAGAAACGAGCTGTAAGTGATGCAAACTGTAGCGATGTGCATTTTATACAGAAAAATCAATAGTGAAAGAACTGGAAATAAAAAATATCAAAGATGGCATGAGCCTTCCATTGAAGAAAGAGCGTATGATCGCTGCTCACTTGGCTTGTAAGATAAGGAAGCGTGGCTGAAGTTTAAAAGTTAATGGTGCCTTTGCTAATAGAATGGGTAGTGGTTTGCCTTATGAAATAGACTATTTTTATGTTGACGATTAGTCTGGAGACTGGGGTTGGATAATGGGGTATACGGTGGAAGGCCACAGTCCACAGATTCACTCAGATCTGGGAGCTAGACTGTAATTAGAAGGAAATCTACAGAAAGGTTATTAGAAACTGAAATAGAAGTTTGCTTTTAGTCAACACTAAAAATTTCATCAAGGAGAGAGCCAGAGAAGAAGGCTGTGGAAGGAAAGCAATGGACTTCCTGCTCTACTACTGGGGGTGGACTATGACTCAGTCACTGCCTCTACTTATGACAAGTTGAGTGATAATGGCTGCCATGTCACTTGTGTCATTTTTTTTGGGGGGGGGGAGCGCACCTGGTGGCGCTCAGGGGTTACTCCTGGCTCTGTGCTCAGAAATCGCTCCTGGCAGGTATGGGGGACCATATGGGATGCCAGGATTCGAACCACCATCTGTCCTGGATTGACTGCATGCAAGGCAAATGCCCTACCTCTGTGCTATCTCTGGTCCCCATTTTTGTTATTTGTATTGCTGAAGGTTGTGCTATGCAGACACTTCCTCCTGTCATCTCCGCAATAGTGTGATGTCACCATCATGTTTTTATCAGAAAGATTGGACGAGTTATTATATAAGGCTAAAAGGAAACCAGCAGACCATGGAGTGTCTTCCCTCTGCTTTCAGTCCACTGTACTCAGAATTACATTATGTCTGTGAATTTCTCTCTTTCACATTTTTGAAATACTAGTAAAAAATGGAGTAAATTTATCTGGCACCTTCTTTCTGCCTGTGGAAAGGTGCTCCTGGTGGGGTGTTCTGGTAGCAAGATTGGGATTTGGTTAGCAAATAGGTACTCAAGAATACATTACCTGCTAGTAGAAAAAAAAAGAGAGACATTCCCAAGTCACAGGTTCAGAGATCTCTATGCCAGGACTCTGGCAGGATTTGGCTAAAAGGATTCAGGGGCAGATTAAAAATTCATGGATTAAAACAAGATTTAGTCCTATTGAAAACCACTGGAGGTTTCAAACTTCTTCAGACTGCATGGGATTAGAAGGAAATTTATCTCTGCCTCAAAGAGAGACAGAAGCTCCTGGGACAGCTCAAACAAGAAGGAAGATTTAAAAAAAAAAATAATGAGCAAAACTGGAATCCATAAAATCTCAGAGCTCATAACTGAGTCATTTGTCTAACTTTTATGGGATTCTTATCATCAATACGTTGCCTAATGGGGAGAAAAGTTGGGTTGATATATCTGTGTTTTTCTTCATGTGTGTGATTCCCTAAAAGCTGACTATTTATGGCACAAATATGTACCGAGCCCTACTAAGTATGAGTTCATATACTAGAGAAACTGTGGTAAACCAAATAAGCATGGATTTAATGGACTTTGTCATCTCGTGGGAGGGAGATATGTTATTAAAGTAATTACATGCAGAATAGGAAATGACGGGCCTGATGGGAGCTGAGAAGGAACAGTGGTTGGCTCCAACACACCTCATTGAAGGCCTTGACCCCAACAGGGAAGGCTGGTCTTGGCAATGAGTAATGAATCTAGTTTCCCAAGGAAGAGTGGGAGGTAATTGGCCAAGACACATGTCACAGAGGCCCCCAAGCAAGCAGGGAGCAGCATGTATTTTGCAGAGCATCACACAGCCACCTTCTGAAAGGTCAGAGACGGTTGACGAGCCAATATTTCACATGCTTCATCTCATCTACTTTGTGCGGTTCTCACAGCAGTGGCCATGCTTGGCATGGGGTGGCTCATAGGAACATGCTCATAAGATTCCTGCATTTGTGCTTATGGTGCCAAAGGGAAGGGAGATGACAAGAGCAGATCAGTACCAAGTGAAATGACTGAGTAAGAGAAGCTGGAGGGATGGAAGGTCCCCCGAGAGAACTAAATCAAGGGAAGCTTGGGGTTTCTCTTGTGGGGCCTAGTGTACTATTCCTGAGGGAGAAATCCTAAGGAAGAGGAGGAGGAAGATGGAGAGCTTCAGTGGTGGGAACGTTGCACTGTTGCACTGGTGAGGGTCTGTTCATAATTTTATAACTAAAACCCAACTACAAACTTGCTTGTAATCATGGTGCTTAAAGATATTTATTAAGAAACAAAACAAAGAAACCCAAAAATAATAAAAATGTTTTATTTTTTTCCTTTGGAATAGTTTACTTAGAGTACAATGAACTTCTTTTAGATTTTTTTTTAAATACACATACACCAAAAAAAAAAAAAAGAAGCACATCAAATGAGGTTATCAACACAGCAAAAGTACCAACCAATTCCATTAATATCCCCACTTCCCATGTGCTCCTTTTCCTTCAATCATGCATGTACCTTCTGCCCCTAAAATTAAACAATTTTTTTTTTAAAGCCACAACCATCAATGCTGAGGGCATATTCCTGCTCTGAGCTCAGGAATCACTCCTGGGTACCCTTAGGGTCTGAGGATTAACCCCAAGTCAGCCATGTGCAAAGCTAGTGTACTAACCACTATACAATCAATCTGGCCACTTTTGCCCCTAAAAATTCCTTTTTTAAAAATAATATCTTTATTAAAGTATCATGGTTGCAAACATATTTGTAGTTGGGTTTTAGTCATAAAAACAGAACACCCTCTTTCACCAGTGCAACCTTTCTGCTGCCAATGCCCATATCTTCCACCTCCTTCACCCTCTGTCTATCTTAGAGACAGGCATTCTATTTCTCCCACTCATTACCATTGTCACAATAGTTGTTGATGTAGTTATAAAAATGTTTTAAAGTAAAAAAAAAAAAAAGAAAAAGAGAAAGAAATCTCGGATTCTGCTGTGTTACTGTTAGATCTGGACCAGTAGGAGAGAGGGCAAGACAGCAGGAACTAGGAGTCCTACAAATAGTTTCTCCAGCAATCTGGCAGTTACTATCCAGCAGGAGTGGCAGAATCTCCTAGCCCCGTAGCACTTCAGCCTTATCCACTCCTCTGCCAACTGCTCCAAACAACAGTTACAAGGGCCTCTTGTAACAGATGTCTTCATCATTAAAAGATCAGTACCTGGGGCCGGAGAGATAGCACAGTGGTAGGGTGTTTGCCTCGCACGCAGCCAATCCAGGACGGATGGTGGTTCGATTCCCAGCATCCTATATGGTCCTTTGTGCCTGTGAAGAGCAATTTCTAAGCTCAGAGCCAGGAATAACCCCTGAGCACCACTGGGTGTGACCCACAAAACAAAACAAAACAATGAACAAGTATCAGTTTACCTGTTTATGGCTGACCCAGGGCCATAAGAATCTCTGTTTTCTTATATGTGTACCCATCTTCACACCCAGCACTGGGACAGTCCCTACACTGGTGTGTTTCACACACTGCATGCCAGGACCAAATGAAGAAATTATTATAAAAAATATGGATTTTCAACACACACACACACACACAGGTGATTTCTCTGTTATGTTTTCAAGTTTCTTGATCTGCTTGTTTTGTTTTTCAAAGCTAGGGAAACGAGAACCTCAAAAGAAGAGACAGTGATTTGTAAATCCTGCCATGTAAACCTAAAAAAAAACTAAAAGTATTTCTAGGTGCCTTGCTGGATATTTCCTGCAAACAGCAATAAGTTTACGAGTGAACTTAGCTGATGTTTTTCTGCAGGTTGGCTTGGTAATGGTGCGCCAGTTAAGCCAGATAAGATAATGAGTGCTACTTAAAGTTCTTACTTTTGCTTTAATATATAAACCGTTAGAGCATTCGGTTCCTTCGACTGCATCCTTGATACTGTAATTTGCAATAGTAGGCCCTTATTCTGACTGTTATTTATTTAAAGATGCGTCATTGGCTGCTCTTCTGGGAATACAACGACTGCACGAAGCTTTTTCAGCTTTATTATCCTTGTCAGCTTTTGACATACATTGGGCCGTAGCTGATCATTTTAGAGTGCTGTTAATATTCTTAAATGGTATTCGGCGTTTTTTTTCTGGTTGATGTGGTACTACACAGTTAATTTTCAGATTTATGTTTTTAATCTCAAAGATTAATGAGCATATGTATTTTTAAAAGGCTCACTGAATACCGGCAAGGTAATTAAAAATATAAATACACCAAAGTCAATTTTGAAGGATCGTCTGACTTCAGATTGGTCTGAGAAAGAGGGAAAGACAGGGAAAAAGTAGCTCTAGTCATCTAACTAGTCTTTAGAACCAGAGATTCTCTTGGGAAGAACATCACCCATATATGAGGATTCCACATAAAGCTTTGGTGTTCATTTTATTTTTAATTTGAATAATTTGACATTATATATGGTTTAGATATATAATGAAGTAATTTGCTGCATTTCTATATTGTAATTGGATGATCACCATTAAAAGCATTTGTTAATATCTCCATCATGCCAAATACTTGTCATTTATTTTGGGGGGAGTGAGAGCATTTCAATCTATCTCTTAGCAACTGTGAATATATAATAGAGTCCTGCTGCCTGTAATCACTGCTCTGTGCATGCGTTTTTCCAAATCTTATTCATCTTCTAGTTGCAAATTTGTACCTTCGCATCTCCCCAATTCTATTCTATTTTCGCAAATTTGACTCTTTCAGATTTCACATTTAAGTGATTTGATATAATATTTGTCTTGCTCTGTCTGGTTTAAACACTTAGAATAATGCCCTGAAGCATAGCAAATGGCAGTGCTTTCTTTCTTGGAGATGAATAATATTGTGGGTATGTTGTATATATATATATACACAGACAAACTCTGTTACCCTTCTGGAGATCATTCCAACTGTCTACCAATTTCTCATAGCAGCTCTCATCATTTCTAAGCAGGAGTGTCAGTCTGAAGGTTGATTATTTCTCAAATGATTATTTGGTTATATCACTTGGCAAAGAAAACTCTAATAATGTGTTCCAGTAAGCCAAAGCGAATTCACTGTCAGTTATCATTTCTTTGAAAGATAACACTCCCCTTGCTCTCCCTGCTTTCAAGTCATGGCTGAACTTAAAAATACTATTTGATTTGGTATCTTCAAAAAAAAAAATAGAGGACATTTGTCAAGTTCAAAGAACTGTCTTCGAGATTTGCATTCTTTATACTATGCCCATCACAATGTGATATTAAAATCATGATCCTCCTGGCAAGTATATTGCCTAGTGTCCCAGGAGATTTCTGACATAATGTTATATTTTTAAAAGCAAGAATTTTCATCTCAATGAAGAGAAGCCATATAAAGTCTCTATACGTTAGTGACTTAGAGCAAACAGCAGATAAAATAGTAAGCAGAGTGTATGTATTCGTGAAAATGATGGATACCTTTAGTGAGACGATGCTGCTTTTCACCTTAAATTATCGAGGGTCAACAATTTACATAAGGTGAGAATTTTCCTTTCATGCTTTTTGATGAGTTGAAAATACATAATGGTGTAGTCAAATTTGAATGTGTTGAATTCCAACTTCCCAAGTGTAAATGAAAGCACAAAATGTGAGTCTTGTTTGAGTTGAGCTCTGTGGACTGTAGCTGCCATTGTTGATCTGGTCAACAGTTTTCTATACTTTTGTTTATAAATCCATGTTTTTTGTCAGTACTTTTGTTCCTTTCTTTCATGTACTAATATGCCTCTGGCCAAGAGCTACTTCAACCAGAGGGGTTGAACTACTGGATCTTTCAGAAAGGTCTGAGTGGTCTGTACAACTCAGAGAGGTGGCAGTGAGTGGATTTGTTGGTGGGTGGACTGGCTTAGCAACTGGTAATTGAGATTATATTTTCCTCCCTCAAGTCAAAACTTCATGAGGTCTGATTAACCCTTATGAAATCAGAAAATTCTATCAGCTACTTCTAGGGTTATTCTCTATGAACACAAAAATGTAGTAATACAAAAATGCATTGCAGCACAATTTGCAATAACCATAATATGAAAACAACCAAGATGCCCAACAACAGATGAATGGTTAACGAAGCTGTACATATACACAGTGGAATATTATGCAGCTGTCAGGAGAGATGAAGTCATGAAATTTTCCTAGACATGGATGTACATTGTGTCTATTATGCTGAGTGAAATAAGTCAGAGAGAGAGAGATAGACACAGAATAGTCTCACTCATCTATGGGTTTTAAGGAAAATAAATAACATTATTTTAAAAATGCCCAGAGACAATAGAGGCTAGAAGGACCAGTTCATGATATGAAACTCATCACAAAGAGTGGTGAGTGCTGTTAGAGAAATAACTACACTAACAACTATCATGACAATGTTAATGAGTGAGAGAAGTAGAATGCCTGTCTCAAATACAGGCAGGGGATGGGGAGGAGGGAGATGGGGTCATTGGTGTTGGGAATGTTGCACTGGTGAAGTAGGGTATTCTTTTTATGACTGAAACCCAACTACAAACATGTTTGTAATCATGGTGCTTGAAGATATTTAAAAAGGAAATCAGAAGCTTCTGTTTCTATTATCACATAGCTCTCATATTTCTTTAAATAAAAATATTTTAATTCACTAAAAACAGTAAACCAACCAGGCTTTGCAAACTAGTTGAAATTCAACAACTGTTTCCATATCTTCTTGTTATATTTTTAAAAAATTTAGTTTCTTGTTTGTTTGTGTTTGTGTTTTGTTTGCTTATTTTTATGCCACACTGGTGATGCTCAGGGCTTACTTCTGACTCTGTAATCATAAATTACTCCTGGTGGTGCTTGGCGATGGGGATATATGGAATGCTGGGGGACCTAACACAGCCCAACTGTTTGAAAGGCAAATGGCCTATCTCTCCAGCTTTATCCCTCTTTGTTTCTTAATCAATGCGAGACCCTTAATGAATGGAACTGCTTTTCATTAATATTGTGGTTTTCAATTTTCACAGATAGAGGCGTCATTGTCATAGTGTGTAAGAAACATGCCACAATCTTCTATGATTTCTTCTTTTGGCGTTCATCAAAATGAAGGGTTTTCATGGATTTTAGTGCTCCAATGGAAATATTTTAAACATTATTAAAAACAGTATAGGCAGAGGTAGAAGGTCAGCTAGTACTAATCAATTTTCAACATTGACGTGGTTTTTATTAAATATTTATCATAGAGGTGTCATTTCAGAAGATTCTAGAAGCAGTCATATTTTACCTATCATTCTACAGCTCCCAACTGTCTAGTAACAATGTTACATTTCAATTTGTCTATGCCTTAGATTGTTCTATGGACTTAGCTTACTAAAATTTAGGGCTTTGAAAATTAGACTAGAGAGATATTTGTAACATATAGGACCACACAGTTTTCTTTTTTCTTTTTTTATTATATATATTTTAACATATTTATTTAAACACTTTGGTTACAAAGTGATTGTAGTTGTGTTTCAGTCATATGAAGAACACCCCCCTTCACTGATGCAATATTCCCATCCTCAAAGTCCCAAATCTCCCTCCTCCCATCCCACCCCTGACTGTACTCGAGACAGGCTTTCTACTTCCCTCATTTATTCACATTGTTAGGATAGTTCTCAGTGTAGTTATTTCTCTAACTGCACTCAGCACCCTTCGTGGTGAGCTTCATATCTTGAGCCAGTCCTTCCAGCCCTCATCTCTGGGCATTATTTCAATGTCTTTTATTTTTCTTAAAACCCATAGATGAGTGAGACTATTCTGTGTCTATTTCTCTCCCTCTGACTTATTTCACTCATCATAATAGATTCCATGTACATCTATGTCTAGGAAAATTTCATGACTTCATCTCTCCTGATGGCTGCTTAACATTCCATTGTGTATATGTACCACAGTTTCTTTAGCCATTCATCTGTTGAAGGGCATCTTGGCTGTTTCCAGAGTCTTGCTATGGTAAATAGCGCTGCAATGAATATAGTTGTGAGGGAGGGATTTTTGTATTGCATTTTTGTGTTCTTAGAGTATATCCCTAAGAGTGGTATAGTTGGATCGTATGGGAGCTCAATTTCCAGTTTTTGGAGGAATCTCCATATTGCTTTTCATAAAGCTTAAACTGGACGGCATTCCCAGCAGCAGATACACAGTTTTCTGTAAGTTGTAGAGATCTAAGCTTTTTAATTTATATTCTAACAAAAACATGGAAAAGTCTTTGTCCTCTTTTTTTGTTTTTGTTCCACACCTGGTGGCATTCAGTAGTTACTCCTGACTCTGCACTGAAAAATTACTCAGTGATGCTGAGGATCATGGTTAGCATCATGCAAGACAAGCACATTCCCTACTGTGATCTCATTCCAACCCTCTTTGGAAACTCTTTTTAAACTTGTTTTATAGGCTTAGGCATTTATGAGATGTCCTGAGAAAACACATTTTTTATTTAAACAAATTTATTACATACATGATTGTGTCTGGGTTTCAGTCATGTAAAGAACATCCCCCATCACCAGTGCAACATTCCCATCATCAATGTCCCAAATCTCCCTCTTCCCAACCAACCCCCACCTGTACTCTATACAGGCTTTCTATTTTCCTTGTACATTCTCATTATTAGGATAGTTCAAAACTTAGTTATTTCTCTAATTAAACTCATCCCTGTTTGTGGTGAGCTTCATGAGGTGAGCTGTAACTTCCAGCTCTTTTCTCTTTTGTGTCTGAAAGTTATTATTGCAAGAATGTCTTTAATTTTTCTTAAAACCCATAGATGAGTGAGACCATTCTGTGTCTTTCTCTCTCTCTCTGACTTATTGCACTCAGCATAATAGTTTCCATGTACATCCATGTATAGGAAAATTTCATGACTTCATCTCTCCTGATGGCTGCATAATATTCCATTGTATATATGTACCACAGTTTCTTTAGCCATTCATCTGTTGAAGTGTATCTTGGCTGTTTCCAGAGTCTTGCTATGGTAAATAGTGCTGCAATGAATATAGGTGTAAGGAAGGGATTTTTGTATTGTATTTTTGTGTTCCTAGGGTATATTCCTAGGAGTGGTATAGCTGGGTCGAATGGGAGCTCGATTTCCAGTTTTTGGAGGAATCTCCATATTGCTTTCAATAAAGGTTTAACTAGACGGCATTCCCACAAGCAGTGGATGAGTTCCTTTCTCTCCACATCTCTGCCAACACTGCTTGTTCTCATTCTTTGTGATATGTGCCAATCTCTGGGGTGTGAGGTGGTACCTCATAGTTGGCAAGCACATTTTGTACCTATCTAGTTTATCTTGTATTGCTAAGAGATCAAGATGGAGAATAGGGTTGTGTGTGTATTTGTGTGTGTGTGTGTGTGTGTGTTTGTGTTTAAAAGAGGAAAAGAGTAACATGAGAGAACACCTCTAATGACAAGCTCATATCTTCCAAACAAAAGAGTTACCAGGGGCAGCTCAACTAGCCTCTCCCTTTTTTCTTTCCTGGGACATGTGGCTCTCAATTTGTTTGTAATCTGGGAATGTGTGGAGTTTCTGTTGGGGACAGGAGCACCATGGTTTTGGTTGTGATTAAGATGGAAGCATTATTTCTGTCACCATCTAGTGCTGAATCTGTGACAACTTATTTCTTCTTTCCAAGCCAGTGTTATTCAGTCAAAGAAATGGATATTTGGGGCATTGGTGATGGAAATGTTGCACTGGTAAAGGTGGATGTTCTTTATATGACTGAAACCCAACTACCGTCATGTTTGTAATCAAGGTGTTTAAATAAAGATAGAAAAGAAATGGATGTGTCATAAGCTGGCCTTCCTCAACACATGATTTTGCAGTTGGACAAGGTATCAATGGTTACTGCTGATCTTTCAACCTCTAGCCAGCACTTAGTTAGGGCTGGAAGAGATGGAATCAATCTTTCTATTAAAAGCTTGTTCCTGGTGTACAGGATGTTGTCAGTGATCTGATGCCATATTATTGTCATTTTCCAAAATACAATATCTGAGACAGATGTTTCATTGTGATGGATACTGGAAGTGCCACACAGTAATGTGATGTGCACCAGAATTGTTACAAACCAACAAGTAGCTGCTAAGATACATCATGGTGTTAAGGTGTAGTTAGATGCAGGGTCTACCTTCTGGAGAATGGGGATGGAAGAGTTAGTGGGCAGCCGCAAGACTGACCTAGTCTTGGTAGGGTGGTGACAGTTATGTGCATGGTGACATAAAAACAGATATCAGGAGATGCAGAGAAAATTTTATGTGTCAGAGCTCTTTAGAACCAGGTAGTACTGGCAGGGCTGATACACAACCCACAGCCAGGTTCTCTACCCTTTCTTCTAGGGTTTGAGTTTGACTCCAAGTTCTTTTTTTTTCAACTAATAAAGTATACTTTTATTAGAATTCGTAAACACATCAGGTTCAATCACCCCATCTCCCCTCTCCATTGATCTTAATCCAAATCCCAGTAATAAACCCTATAGCACCAACAAGAAATAAACCCACACCCCCTTAAGCTGGAAATGTTGATACAGGCTCAAAATAGTCCCCAGGACATTTGTCAACCTGGCTAGTTCTTGCCCAATTGCCAGGTTGCCCCAAGCCCTTACTTATCTAATAACTTCCCAACCTCATTCCAGGAATGGGTGGGTATGGTGCTCACTTTATCTTCCTAGTTTCAGGCCTGAACTGTGAAATGGCAGCTCTCTGATTAACAGTAAGGAAAAATAAGAACTTGCAGTGTTAGGAAGCAAAGGTCCTGCTCCTCTTCTCTCCAAGTAGGTTCAGCTGGAGTTAACTTAAAAGCACTATGACGGACGCCGAGCAACTCAGAAAGACCTGACTCCAACTTCTTA
The DNA here is from genome assembly GCF_024139225.1 of Suncus etruscus. Classification (NCBI taxonomy): domain Eukaryota; kingdom Metazoa; phylum Chordata; class Mammalia; order Eulipotyphla; family Soricidae; genus Suncus; species Suncus etruscus. Next base: position 40,081,539 of record NC_064867.1, on the reverse strand, counting down.
GGACTTTATGGGTAGGTTTAGATTCATCGGTGCTCACAAGAGCTCAGAAAGTGCCTCTGTGGCTTTGAGCCAACAACTCCCTTGGAATATCTGCTCAGAACAACTCTGGGTACATCTAACCCTGCAATATTCTATTAGGAGTGGAACATTTCTGCCTGAGTGGTGGCCTCTGCTAGCTCTTTCCTAATCCTTGTGCTGACATCATGCCTGGAAGTTCATCCTTAATAAAAAAGAATACAGGTCCTCACCCCAGAATCTATTTCAGGGAAACTGATCAAAGACAAGGAAAATGGATCTTGATCTTGTTTATTTCCAAAGAACCACCAACCAGGAGGATGCATCCAATGTTGACTTAGAGATGAAAGACAGCAAAACACCTCGTTCCCAAAGGAAGCAGAAAGATGATCCATATCATACAAGGAGAACCATTGGGGACATGCAATTTGACTGACATGCACATCTGGTTTCTGCATGGTTCCATGCAGGCACACATAATAGGAGAAAAGAAACCGGTGATATAGAGAAGGGTAGGGGTGGCAAAGAGCCATAACCATACTTCTAATGGATCTTTGTTCATTACCTTCTGCTGCCATGTCACTCATTCCTTCTCATCTCCCTGTTGTCGACTTCTCCCTAATTCTTCTGAGGCCCCCATCACTCCTCCCATTTTGTCTGCAATATGCACCGCCCACAGCTAACCATAACAGTGAAAATGGTGAAACTGGAGTGAGGTGGGCTGGTGTACTGGACAAAAGCACTGCAATAAAGAAACCTATAGGCTAGACTTGTGGGAAACTATCCCTTAATAATAATTCCATGTTTATGATAGTCCTCTGGGTAAAACAAGTTAAACCAAGTTTAGGGCCACAAATATGAGTCTAGGAGGGGCTGACCTAAGAGACTACTGTGTCATTTTTTAAAAATAATCTCTTTATTTAAACACCGTGATTACAAACAGAATTGTAATTGGGTTTCAGTCATAACAAGAAAACCTCCCCTTTTGTTTTATTTTGAGGCCACATTCAAAGACAATCAGGGCCTACTCTTGGTTTTGCACTCAGGAATTTACTTCTGGCAGTGTGAGGGGACCAGATAGGGTGCTGGGGATTGGACCTGGGTCATCATTGCAAGGCAGATCTCCAGAGTTTACTTCAATAGCAGTTTTAGTTTATGCAATGAGGACAAGTGTACCAAGGCTAGATAGATTATCCTGACCTATTCATTAAAGATGCTTGCTGATTGTCTGGCAGCCTATATCACAGCTCTTCAAATGTTCCAACATTTGTCCTTAATGTACTTGATAAGTCTTGATGCCCTCTTTAATTTCCCCCCTTAATTTTTATGATAATGTCATAATTTACCAAGTTGTTCATAACACAATCATTTTAGGCATTACATGTTCAAACACCAACCTACCACACTTGTGACCTTCCCTTCACCAGTATCTACATTCTCCCACACAGCACCATAGTGTGCCTGCATATAGGCACAAACAAATGGATTTTATATTGCTTGTCACATCACAAAGACAAATGGAATATCAAAATGTAGATCAACATGGGTCAATATGAAAGAATTGTTTCCATGGTGTTACCAAAGTCATTCTCGAAGGATTTGCTGGGCTGTAGTTGTTGCTAGTTGAGTTTTCTGCATTATTGCTTCAGCTCAGTGAGTAGATTTCTCTGTCACTTTCCCATCAGATTTTCATTTATACTGCTGAGCTGACCGTACTATACGATATTGAGGTATTGTGGGGACCATGTTTGGTCATCTGGACCAACACTAGACCATGTTTGGTTCAGAATTTATAGCTATGAAACAAATTTGGTGTGCTGCTATGGTTCATGCAGAAAAGGAATCTGTTTTAAAAAAAAGAAAGGAAAAAAGAGAAAAAACTGGAAGGAGTCTGTCTAGAGGTTCTAAATATCAATTCAAAAGTAAAAAGGGAAAAAGAAAAATAAACAATCAGCAAACAAAAACAAAAAACAAACAAAAAAACCCAAAACCAGCAACTACAAAAAGCACACCAGCCACAAAACAAAACAAAACAAAACAACCAAATAATAACCGTGAAAACTTGAGTCATTTTGTTCTGCCTCATAAATTGAAGGGGGAAAAAATGGATGGTACCAGGACCAAACAGTCATATGATCATTGAGTGGAAATAAAAAATAATAAGACTTAAACACCAAACCCAAAGTCAACGACATCAGACTCAATACCCAATATACAACAAGCTACATACAGAGGGGACCAGTTACACTAGCAATCTGGGGGCAAAGGAGGGAGATATGGGATGCATACTGGGAACAAGGGTGGAGGGAGGACAACAAGGTGGTGGGAATGTCCCTGATTCAATGTCACTATTACCTTAAATATTACTGTGAAAGACTCATCATTCATTTTGCTCACAATAAGAATTAAAAAAGAAAGAAAGAAAAGGAATCTGCCCCCCCGCCCTCCCCTGCTTTCTGGGAATGCTACAGAGGTATGAACCTGAACTTGGCTACTTAGGAAGTAAGTATTGTCAGCTATTATTTTCTTTTGGAGCTTGGTGGAGGAGTCAGCAGTATTTCTGACTGGGGGGAAGATGACCCCCATTAACTTTTAACATACCTGCTAACAGTCCTTGATGTACCTATTAAAATAAACAACGATTCACCTATTGTGAGCCAGGGTGGGAAAGCAAAACTTGTGTTTAATAAGTGGACAGCTTATCCCCTACATAAATTTTGGAGTCTATCTTGCAACTTGAAAAAGCCCTAACATCTGTTTATCTTATTCTTTGCAACTAAGTTCCAGGCCAAAGGAATGAATCTGATTGACTTTAGAAAAATGCAAATGCCACCAGCCTCTTGGACTGCCCAGAATATTCTGGGCAAAGCCAAGTGCCACCTTCTTCATTAGGTGGAACAGTAAGTACTTTTACTTGTGGAGGACTCAAGTAGCCAGCTGACATCTGGGCTCCACTTGCTTCTCTGCACCATGATCTGGGCTATACTTAGCCCCGCAGGGAGCAAATGTTTCTCATCCTCTAATATCAATGACTTTCTTCCCATGGATGTTTTTCTTGGTTACAACCTTACAAAGGAGTTAAAAATAGGGTAATAAGATGAAAATTCACTTATTGGTGTCTGCAGGGAAGGAGAGGAGATGCTTGGAAATACTCCCCTTCACACAAAGGGGGAAAATGAATGGATCTAATTGCCATGATTAGAACCAATTAAGTACCTCCTTCTACCTTGAGAACAAAAGGCCATGTGTAGTGTTTCAGACTCTGAACGCTTAAAAGCAAGGGGCATGAGATGCCTCTCAAAGATTCTTGGTGCCTGCCATTGTGGAAGTAAGAGCAGAAAAACATGAAGTCTTCAGGGGCTGTGACTGTTCTTGTGAGGAGAAACACTTCTTCCCCTTCTTAGAGTCTTCATAATCTCCTCTGTTCGAACACTGGCATCAGAAAGTTTTCAAAAGAACCAGATCAAAGAAAACTCGGAAGGATGGGTTCCATATTGAAGTTCAAAGGCAGCGTGAAAAGTGTCTAGTGGAGTTGCAGATCCTTGCTAGTTAGTACAAAAACATGGCCCTCTATCATATCTAGCTATCTCTCCCATATCCTCATTTTCTTTTCTAATTTTTGTCATAAATCATCTTATCCTCCTCCTGGAGAAGATGTATCTGATCTGTTGATATTGATGTTTAACTGTTGATATTTAATATAGTCTTAAAACATAGACCATAGAAATCAAAGAATAGATTGATTGTTATGAAGTGGATGTACCTGAAATTTCTTCACTAATGTTGATTTCTCTGGATTATTTAAGAAACGCCTAGTAAACTACAGGTGTTTTTTTTTTTGCCAGGGATTCAATATGTAGTTCATATACTGGCCACTCACATGTGTGTCATTGGAGAACATGACTAGTGAAGAAAAATATTTCCTTTCCTTGGATCCAAAGCTGCCTTGGATCTTTCTCAGCACTGGTATCTGTGCAGAAATGATAAAACTTGGTATTTAAATAGAAGGCTTTTTTAAATTTCTACCCCAAAGTGTGTCAACTTGTAGCATTAGAGCGTGAATGGACTTCTTAATTCTCCTCAACATGAGAACTAGCATTTTAACAACAGGAAGGAGGCAAGCATTAAGATGATTTTTATTTGAGATGGGAGTAAGGAGTTTCAAAATTTTCCATTATGAGGTAATGTTCTAAGGCCTCAGGGCTTTATAAAGAAGATGATGAAGTTAGGAAAACAGACAAGACTCCTGTTACTTCTTACTTGATTTAGATTTGTTTGGAAGCCACATCTGGCAGTATTTAGGAGCTATTCCTGTACATGTATATAGGGAACAATGTGGTTCCAAGAATTGAACTAGGGTTGGCCATATGCAAGGCAAGAACCCTAACCTCTACACTGTTTCTTCAGTCCTTTTTCTGACTTTAAATGTTCTCTGCCTTCTATGGTTGCTGCTGGGCAAATGTAATGACTGAAGCAAGTTAAGTGTCCAATACACACAGAAGAATTTGAAGACTTAGAAGAAAAAAAATAACAGAATTATCTGATTTTATATTGACTACACATTGAGATAAAAAATCACTTTCATGAACTATAACAGTGATAGGTGAAAATGATCACCCAGGACAAGAACTGAGTACTGAAAGAAGGTAAAGTGACATACATGTACCCCTTCAGTTACAATATTGCAAACCATAGTGTCTAAAAAGAGAAGAGAAGAGAAAGACTGGGATAAATAGTGATAGAGAGAAAAGATTGAGGTAGGTATGGGGGGCAAACAGGGAGGAGGGGGAAGAAAAACTGGGGACACTGTATGACTCAAACTCAATGATAAATAGCAATCATGGTGATTAAATGAAACAGTTATCATTAAAGTTCACTTGGATGTGTTAATTAAAATATAATATTGGGCCCAGAGGATAGCACAGTGGTGTTTGCCTTGCAAGCTGCCGATCCAGGACCTGGTTGGTTCAAATCCTGGTGTCCCAAATGGTCCCCCGTGCCTGCCAGGAGCTATTTCTGAGCAGACAGCCAGGAGTAACCCCTGAGCACCGCCGGGTGTGGCCCAAAAACAAAAAAAAAATATCTATAATATTAAACATTGATTTATAGTTTGTTAATTTATTTTTAATTTTCTTTATTATTTTTTTGTGTTTTGAACATATACAACCTCTGGCTCTGTACTCAGAAATTATTCCTGCAGAGACTTGGGGAACACTAAGAGGTACCTGGGATCAAACCCAGGTTGACTATGTACAAGGCAAAATACCTTACCTGGTGTAATTATTTTAATCATATGTTTTACTTCATAAAGAAGGATCAATACTGGCAAACTAAGATCACATCTGAATCCTTTATTTTTGGTTTTGGATCCTTACCTAGTTGTAATCATAGGTTACTTCTTGCTCTGTTCTGAGGAATCACTCTTGGCAGGGTCAGGGGCCCATATGGGATGCCAGGGATTGAACCTGGGTTGGCTGCATGCAAGGCAAATGCCCTACTATTGTACTACTGCTCTTGCCCCAACACATCTGAATCTTGCAACATGTTTAGAGTGGAAGTGACTCATCCAGGACAAGTGTTTTTCTGGGGTTCAAGAATCCCCTAAAATGGTCATACAAAGATTTTTAGAAGATAGATTCGCATCTAAAATTGTATCAATAATATGTGCATATGTAGATTTTTCTTAAAGAATATTATGTACCTTCCCCAAAGCTTTTTATCACAATCAAAGTTAACAATCATCTTAGTCTTACATGGAAGGATATGAGCAATAACCTGCAAGCTTGTCTTCATTTCTGAAATCCCTAGAGAAGAAACTAAAGGATCATTGCCTTATGCTGAGACTCAAATTTTGATGGAGGCAGAAGCAGGCTGCTTTACTCTCTCTTTTATACTCATAACCTGGCACGCACCATTGGCACCCAAAAAATAAAAATGCCATTGAAATCCTCATCTACGAAAATGTCATTGTTTTCTACAAAGATAAAACATGCAGTTGGGAAATTAAAACGACTTTTTCGGGTGTATTAAAAAATGTATTGCAGTAAAATGGCTTTGTTTTTAAACTTATTTGAGGCCACACTTAGAAATGATCCAGGTATGCTCCCAGATCACTGCTTGGGAGTTGCTCCTTACTGTGCTCAAGTGACTATGCACTATTGGGGATCAAATCTAGGCCCCCTACATTCAAAGTATATGCTTCAGTTCATTGAGTAATTTCTTAGGACTAATAGTTTTTTGTATATATATTTAGGTGACTTTATCATTATGCTGGTTTTTTTTGGATTTTTGATAGGTTTGGATAGTCAAATTTTCTTTCTGGAGACAGAAAAATGTATTGCCCTTCATTGTATAAAAATAAAAATTTGACATTCAAAAAAAATGTATTGCTCTTGTATGGACACACACAGTTAGCAGGAAGGCACCTTGCATTCTGAAGCTGCATGGAGCCTGGGTGACAGAGAGACTCAGGCAATAGGAACACAGATACAATGTGGGGACCCAGAGAAGCTAATTTAATGAAATAACAATGGGCTTGGAAGGCATACCCATGATAGGCTACCTTTCGCAATCCAGAGACTCCGGAATTTCACCAAGATATCTGTCTTTCTTTGGAAGAAAGAGGATGAATGCTATGTCTCTACATGGACTTATTTGTATTTAAACCTATTTGTTAAAACAAAGTGAACGCTGTTTCCTAACTGTTGGAATAAAATGCTCACAGAGAAGTAACGGACCTTTGAGTATTGTTGAAAAACCATTTGAAAAGCTCCAATTACTATAAAAAACAGTTTGGCAAGGGTATGATTTGTTGGTGGAAAGAAAAACGTAGTTTCCAGGCCAAGAGTTTGCAATTTCCCAACAAAGAAGCTTAATGGGAAATAAAATGATTTCCTTCTCTTGGCCAGCATAAAATGTTTAAATATCCTCTAATAAGTAAGTAGTAAGTTAACAATTCCCCTTGCTATAGATTCACGAGACACAGTTCTTAAATTTTCATCCCTGAGAAAGGATGGAAACACATTCATGGATGGGAGATTGTGGAAGTTGCTTGATAGATCTCAAAGTTTGCTTTTCTAAAACTGAGCTTATATGTAAGACTACGAAGTAATAGGATAGGTACAGAGGGGACCACATATTCTAGCAGCCCTGGGGGTGAGGGAAGAGGATATGGGAGGTAGGACAAAAACGGAGGAGTAGGGAAAACAAACCGGTGATGGGAATCCCCCCTGATTTTATATAAATATGTACCTAAAATATTATTGTCAACAATATGTAAACCACTATGATCAAAATAAAAATTATGTTAAAAAAAAAAAGGGAATGTTGCACTGGTGATGGGTGGTGTTCTTTACATGACTGAAACCCAAATACAGTCATGTATGTAATAAAGTTGGTTAAATAAAAAAAAATGTCAGTTGTGGAAAATAAATGGGGTCCACATAGAATTGTCTTTACCTGGGCCCGGAGAGATAGCACAGCAGCATTTGCCTTGCAAGCAGCCGATCCAGAACCTTAGGTGGTTGGTTCGAATCCCGGTATCCCATATGGTCCCCCGTGCCTGCCAGGAGCTATTTCTGAGCAGACAGCCAGGAGTCAGCCATGAGCACTGCCGGGTGTGCGCCCCCCCCCACACACACAAAAAAAAAATTTGTCTTTACCTTTTCTGTCCTGAGTTTGAAGGGAGAGCACATTTCAATTTTATCTTTTGACATCTAGAGCATGATAGTTTGTTATCAAGCAATTTGGACATTTTAGGGACCTCAGGTCCTCTTTTTTCAAGGACACTGATATGATCTGGATGCCTGATGCCTGCCTTTCACATGGAGGGGCTCAGTGTGGCAGATTTGGCTCTGCATATGGGGTTCAGCCTAGCAAAACAACCTCAGAACTGCATTTATAGCATTTGTAGGAGACTTTAAGTCAGAACAGAAGAAAGGAAACAATTCATTAGTGTCTTTTTTATTCAGAGAGAAATGTGGGCGATTGGGTCACACCCAACAATGATCAGGGCTTACTCTTTTTTTTTTAATTTTTTATTTTTAATTATGAGAACAAAGATGCAAAGAAAGAGGTCAAGGTAAAGTTACAGTGGAAGGACAATCACCCATAACATAATTCTCAGAAGAAGTCCCCTTGCTGATATCTTAACTTTGAACTTTCAGCCAAAGAACATTAAGATAAATAAAACAGAATCCATGTACAATTACTTTGTCCCTCAAGTCCCCAGATTGTAACACATTATAATATTTCTTAACAGCACACAAGGCAATCTAAAGCCATAAAACTTACGTAACTCCTTAAACAGTAGAGGCATAGTATTTAGGGTTTACTCTTGCTATGCACTCAGGAATCACTCTGGCAGTGCTCGGGGCTCTGCATCAAGGGCTGGCATTGAACTGGAATTTGCCACATGCTGGGCTAGCTCCTTATCCCCTGTTCTGTCTCTCTGGTCTCTTAATTTATTTCTCATTTATAAAATGTAATTGTTCTCCCAGAATAGCTTTGATTCATTCCCATTAGGATACCTGGAATGTTTCTTTTGTCTTTTTTTTTTTTTGGAAGGAACTTTTTCTGAAAAACAGAAACATTGAAATTGGGTTCTGCCATGACTGAGGTGCTCTCTTGGCTTTCTATCAATCCACCGGTTCTTCCACCTTCCTGGATAGCTCCTGTGCAAATAGTTTGTGAAGGCATGAGAAGAGGAGTAGTCTCAGGGACTTAACGAGGAGAGTGAACATGCCTCTCCATGCTTTCAGAGATCAAGCACAACCTGGCTGCCAAGAAAGACAGCTGGAGCAATGCCCAAGGCAATGCCCAATACTCAAATGAGTATTGAGTCCAATGAAGGAGAGAACATCTGTGCAGAAAATAGGCAGGAAGGAGCCCTGCTCAGCCTCATGGTTGTGTCCCTATAAAGTTTCTCTTCCAGATGTAGGCCCCTTTTGCATCTGACATTCATGAGTCCAATTCTTTCTTTGTATCACCCGGCTCTCTGCTTTGGCCCCTTGGAATTCCCAGCAAATGCAAAAGGATTCCTGTAAATGTAAACCAGAATCCTTCAGTTTTAAGAAATTCTTAGAAATAATTTTAACCCTTTCAGTTAAGTGTTTACAAATCCATTTTTGATAAAGGATTGTTTGGGGTTGGGGCCAGGAAGGTGGCGCTAGAGGTAAGGTGTCTGCCTTGCAAGTGCTAGTGTAGGACGGACCGCGGTTCGATCCCCCCCCCCCCGTGTCCCATATGGTCCCCCCAAGCCAGGGGCGATTTTTGAGTGCATAGCCAAAAGTAACCCCTGAGCGTCAAACGGGTGTGGCCCAAAAAACCAAAAACCAAAAACTGGAAAAAAAAAAAGAACTTTTTTGGGATATATCTAGCTGTGTTTGGGGGCCAACCTTGGCTCTATCCTTGAGGCTTTCCCCTAGAGGGCTGGATATCGAACCCAAGTCTCCAGCATGTAAAGCGTGTGTGCTCACATCTTGAGCTTTTTCTCTGCCCTTTAAAGAAGTTTGTGGGTGTCCTTTACTACTTGCGTAAGATCTCCCTGAAATGCTTTCCTTTGATCTACGTATGAGCTCTTTAATGACCAGTTTAATTGAGACACTATGATTGACAATACTGTTAATGATACGTTCATGCCAATCAATCCAGAATAACTGCTTCCTTCTTCCCTTATCCAGAAATGATCCTATAGGGAGGGTCAGTGACCACTCTCCCAAAGAATAAAGCTGCCGGATATGTCATTGTTAAAGCTGTATCATGTAGCCTCATTCAGACAAGGAGGCCCTCTGGGTACTTAAAACTCATCTTTTCCACAAAGAACATTTCTGAGGCTCCTGGTTTGACCATGCCAAGTTAACTTTTTGCTCCCCTTTATGATCACATTTTCACAAATCGAGCAACTGAGATTCTGTCTTGTGAGGTACCTATTTTCATTTCCAGCCCTTCCTTGCACCCAAAACCCTACTTGGGCAGCCCCCCCAATATCCAGTGAACCCAACAAAGAATGGTATCTTCGTCCCTGTAGCTCTCACTGTATGTCTCCATGCTGTGTACTTGGAGGTACTCTCTCTGATCCCCATTTGTTGGACCTTGCCCACTCTCCATGCCCACCAATTATGCTTGGAGGGGTGTCACCTCAGTGAGGGAGATTATTCACCCTTGATTCCCATTGGGTCCTATGGATGTATCCATAGTCAGGGCTGTTTTTGGAGCTGCGCCTCCTTGCTTCATCCAGGGACTGTCAAACATGTCTAGATTTGCTCTCAGCTGGTTTCCTCATTGGCTGCTAAGATGTGTCAGGCCCCTTATTTGTGTCGCCTTGCCACATTTTCTCTGAAGGTCAATGCGACATGCATTTGGACTCAGCCAAAAAGAACAGCATGTTCTCTCTGGCGTGCGCATCTTTCAGAATAGATGACTTTCTCTCGCTTAATTTCTACTTTTAGAATCTTAACGAGCACTGAGTTTTGGAGACAGTGACCTTGTTTTGGAGTGTAGGAATTAATTACTTTCAAATGTCACTGGTAGGCACATTATCACTCTGTTCTTACTCATGAATTAACATCTACTAAAAACCTCACCAACATGATATATCAGTTGTTTTCTCTCAAAGTAGCCTGTCTTTTATTGTGCCAAGGATGGTTCAGCATGAACCTGGGAAATTACATTCAAACCACTTGTTTAAGAGGAGAAATTCATCTTACCAGTCTTTGACGTGAACCCAGTGAATGAAAATCGGTGGGAGTCATGGAATATAGATCTTAGTCAAGGCATTCTCTAGTAAGTCATTGATACATTAAAGTTTTTATTTTAGTGTTGATATCTGGTAGCTGGGGAAGATGGCACCCCTAATAGATACATGTTCATTGTATTATACATCTGTAATTAATGTATAATAAATAATTTCTCAAGTATACACTTTCCTTTTTGACATATATTCTTTGTTGAAAAAGCTATAAATTTAACAGAGATTTTTTTCTTTCTTTTCTTTTTTTTCTTTTCCTTCTTCTTGGAGAGAGAAGAGGAGGAGAGAGAAGAGGAGAGTGAAGAGAGAGAAAAGAGGAAAAAAGTGGAGAGGGAGAAAGAGGAGGGAGAGAGAGTGAGAGAGAAGAGGGGAGAGAGAAGAGGAGAGAGAGAAGAGAGAAAAGGAGGAAAGGGGAGAAAGAGGAGGAGGGAGAGATAGAGTCAGAAATTTTCTTTCTTTCTTTAAACTTTTTTTTTTTTTTTTGGTTTTTGGGTCACACCCGGCGTTGCTCAGGGGTTACTCCTGGCTGTCTGCTCAGAAATAGCTCCTGGCAGGCACGGGGGACCATATGGGACACCGGGATTCGAACCAACCACCTTTGGTCCTGGATAGGCTGCTTGCAAGGCAAACGCCGCTGTGCTATCTCTCCGGGCCCTCTTTAAACTTTTTTAATGTAAAGAACCATGCTTTACAAAGTTATTGGTAGTTGAGTGAAGTAAGCCAGAATACAAAAGACAAGGACAGGATGATCTTACTTATCTGTGTTATATAGAATAATTGTATTAGGAAATGTAATGTAATGAAGGACAAAGAAGGAAAGAAATCAAGGGGGCAAAGAAGAGGAAACACTTGACAAGATCAAACATTTATGGTAAAACTCTTGACAAAATACATATAGATGAAAAGTGCCTCAAAGTAGCAATACAACTAGCATCATATTTAGTAGTTAAAACAAAACAAAACAAAACAAAACCAGAGACAATCCCCCTTGAAATGAAGCACAAATATCCACTTTTATCATTATTCAACATAGTGTTGGGTCACCCCAGCAATCAGAAATCAAAAAGAAATAAAAGACAGCTGAAATGAGTCTTGCCTGGATGAGCAAGGGGAGGTCTTTGGGGTACAAGATAGCACATAATGAAAACTGTATCAATTGGTATTTCAGGAAAGAGTAGCCCATGGTTCCATGTATCTGTGTGCATGTTCATTATCTTTAGTAACTTAATATTATTTATTGTTTCTACCCATTTCTGACCCATCTGATTTCTGGTCCTTTTTCTATTCTGCAGAGAGTTTTTATTATATTTGTTTATTTGGTTTTGGGGCCACACCCGGTGATGCTCAGGGGTTATTCCTGGCTATGCACTCAGAAATCGCTCCTGGCTTGGGGGACATATGGGACACCAGGGGATCGAACCGCGATCCATCCTAGGTCAGCCACGTTCAAGGCAAATGCCCTACCACTGCGCCCCTGAAGAGAGTTTTTAAAAGGCAAAAGTGGTTCAGTGAAAAGTCAAACTGCTGCATTTTTGTTTTGAGTGGCTGTTGACCTACAGCTAAGCCCACCATTGGCACCCACAGGCCTTTTGCTAACTGTTCCTTCAACACTCATACGGTTTAACCCCAAATGTTTTCTAAGTATAGAATTTGGAGTTCAGTCTTGTCTGAAATTTCATTAGAGGGCTGATTAATTTGAAACAGAAATTGCCTTCCAAATGGTGTATTGGAAAACATAAGTGAATTGTCTAAATTTTCTAAAAGGAAAACATGATTTATCGATTGTCTTCCGAGCATTTTTCTTGTTTGCAATAAATAGAGAATTACAGTGGCTTTGTTGGAATTACTATAATTAAAATTGCTCTCTTGTTTTAGCTACAGACCTCTATTGACTCGATTTTGGAGTGCAAAAAAAATTCTGCCTTGGTAAATCCTTCAATTCAGAGAGAAAATTGCCAGCATAATTTTTAAAAATTAACACAGATTTTGTAAAACTTTCTAGTGGTGGATATAGAGAGAAATGCCAATCATACAGTAATCATATAGTTTTCCGCAGGGAAGTTTAACTTGGAAGAAGACATTTTTTATTAATTTTTTTATTTTTAATTATGAGAACAAAGATGCAAAGGAAGAGGACAAAGTAAAATTACAGTGGAAGGACAATCACCCATAAACAGAATTCTCAGTAGTCCCATTGCTGATATCTTAACTTTGAACTTTCAGCCAAAGAACATTAAGAAAAATAAAACAGAACCCATGTACAATTACTTTGTCCCTCAAGTCCCCAGATTGTAGTACATAATATTTCTTAGCAGCACACAAAGCAATCTAAAGACATAAAACTTATGTAACTCCTTAAACATTGAAGGCAAAGTACTTTTTTACATTTCCATGTACATGCATATTAGTTTAAGTGAATGTCAAAAGTTTAAGTGGGTTGTTTTTCTTAAGGATTAGAGTCAAAGGAGCACAGTAAAAATGGTGTTAGAGTGGCAATTATTATTTGCATAGGTCCACCAAAATATGAGGGACATGGAAAGAAAAAGCCTTGGCCTAAATACAAGGAGACCCTACTCCTGAAGTTTCCTGGCATAAGACCAACTCTAGGCTCCAGGCAAACTAGTTTGTTCAATCCAGGTCATTGTCTGTAGTGCCAATACACTTTTATTTTTCACACAGACTCTGTTGTTGGTATCATGTTTCTGTATTAAAGATCCTGGAATCTGCATATCCTACATTGCAGTCAGGATGGTGCAGAGCGTCCTCTCGTTTCACCTCACCATTAAAGGGCAATGCAGAGAACCCTGTCCTGTAAGCAGGTTGTTGTTGTCAAGTCTTCTTAGTGCTAAGGGAAGTCTCTTTTGAGCAGGTCCATGTCAGAGCTGTGGTAGGGTCTTCCCTGGTAGAGGATTATTCCAGGTGTTGTTATAAAAAACCTTGGATGTTTTATAGATAGCTTCCCTGGTTCAGGGTTGAATGGAGGTTGCCCATTCTTCTGAGGCCTGTGCCAAGTCATTATATCAGTGTTCAGGGTGTAAGGTCCCATTGCACTATGAGATTTGTGTGTTCCAATCTCTATTATATAAGAACTTATTTTTATGTATAGTATTTTCCCATTTTAATGTGCCTATGCAATCAAGGAACAATGCCACGTGGCGTTATCGGCGCATATGGGGGCCATAAGAACAAGACCAACAATCCCCATGACATGGTTCAATCATCAGCATTAAACTAAAGGACTCTTCCACCAAAATTCCTTATTAAACAGCTCACAAAGAGAAGACAAGATAAAAAGTGGGTAGAATCGTCACTGTAAAAGAATATTTCGAAAGTGTTATAGCTGTTAAAGAAAATACACCTAAAATACTCAAAATACATATGTGTCCATTTTATGTCTTTTGAAACAGTTTGGGGTTGTTAAATCCAATGCATGACTTTGGTCTGTGATTAGAACTGTGTAGTACTGAAGTTAAAAATAGTAAATGTGGGGTACTGATGGTTGGGGGTGAGAGAGTTAAGGAGTAATAATGAGCTTTGTAGGGGTGTGTGAAAGAGCAGAATCTGTTGGGGCAGGAGGTCAGTCTTGATGCCTAACAAATGGAAGAACTGAGGGTAAAAAGGGTCAATTAAGGGGAAGATAACGAATCTGGATTGGGAGATGAGGGAGTAGAAGGGGCTCTGGTGTGGGGGAGGGGAAATATATCAGAGGGGTTATATACATTGTATAGATGAATTGTTTATGGATTAGGCTTGGCAGTCAGAGAGGACCACTGTATAGGAAGTCACGTCTACATATAAACTGATTTTACAGACCTATTTGAATATTATCCTTCCAATCTAGGGCATTCCATTTCCTTTCCTAGAAACAGTCAAGAATTAACATTTTTGGGTGATGTTAAAAAGTATATATGTCGCACTTTTGAAAATAAATACTAGGAAGAAAAGAACTCCTGAATGGGGTCCAGTATGCATAGGGGAAAATTTTCTCTCCCTCCTCCTCCCCCCAGGGCCCGATTTACCAGGCGTGGCCTTGAAGATCACTCTGTTGTGGGGGAATCTCAGTCCCCTGGATTAAGTGGTCAGCCCAGGGGGCCTATGGCTAGTTGTCCTGCCCAGAGCCCCCAACATACCAGCTGAAGGGAAGAAGACATTTTGTAAGCTCATTAATAGATAACATTATGATGGAATTACACCAACATTGATCATTTTGTTTGGATTTCACCATCTTGTTTAAAAAGATTAACAGGAAAGACCTGTAATTGCTCCCCCAAATCCTGCACACATACCCCTCTGCATGCTCACTTATAACTCACTCATATGCACACACAGAACCCTCTCACACTATGTTCACACACCTGTATGCTTACATATAACATACACTCCCATTCACACACATTACTTGGGGACCATGGGTAGGTAGAGATGGAGCTGGTCATGGAAACCATGGTCAGCTTCATGAAAGGCAGGTGCCTTAATCCCTATGGTGTCTCTAGTACATCTTGTACATACTCTAACCCATGGTTATTCATATAGACATTTTAATACATACATCACTGCACTATCCCTTACACATGTATACTTGTACTCTCTCACACATATGCATTCTTACACATATACTCTTGGGGATTGCTAGCTACAGTAGCCTGATTTTCTCATCCACAACTGAGAGGAAAATTTCCTGACACCACACAAAAAAATAAAACCTTGGGATATGGCAATGAGTATGTATGGAGCCAGAGGTTGTTCCCATGACAGTATGCTTCAAGAGTGGAGAAACCCTGGATCTCTTAGGCCACGGGAATTTCCTTCCTTCCCCAATACTTACTGTGCCTATGCAAAAAAAAAAGTGGGGGAACATCAAACCCTGCCACTCCAGCATTCTTTTTTTGTTTTGTTTTGTTTTGTTTGTTTTTGATATTATTTTCCTTCTCCTTTTTTCTTCCACTTTTTCTTTTTTCACTCTTGTGGATATTATTTGGTGATTTGTTTTTGGCTGGGTATATTTATTTTGGTAGTTGATACCAAATTTTTCTTCTCTTTTCCTTAACCATTTTATCTCCAACAGAACTGCATCACTTGAATCATTCAGCTTCATAAATTGAGGGGCGGAAATGATGATACCAGGACCAGTCATATGAACATGTAGTGAAAATAAAAAATGATCAGACTGGAACACCAAACCCAAAGTCAATGACGACAGAATAGATACCCAATCTACAACAAGCTGTAAAGTGGAGAGCAGTTACACTAGTATTCTGGGGGGGGGGGGTAAAGGAGAAAGACATGCTGGGAACAGGAGTGGAGGGAGGACAACATTGGTGGTGGGAATGCCTTTCATTCATTGTCACTATGTATACCATAAATAATTCTGTGTAATGCACTTCACTCACAATAAAAATTAAAAATAAAATAGAAAAAAAACATATACTGTTGGGGCTGGAGCGATAGTACAGTGGTAGGTAATTTGCCTTGCATGTGGCTGACCCAGGACGGACCTAGGTTCGATCCCCAGCATTCCATATGGTCCCCCAAGGCAGGAGTGATTTCTGAGTGCATAGCCAGGAGTGTGCATCAAAGGGTATGACCCCAAAACAAAAAAAAAAAAACAACCCATATACTTTCACATGCACACTGTTGCATACTAACATGAACTCACACCTGTATTCACACATACATATTCAATACACACATTGTCATTCACTTTCTCGCACACCTGCTTCTCAGATAAGACACACAACTGGATTCCGCTTTTACTCAGGGGCCATATTCAGTCCATGGTGGTTGCATTTAAACTGATGGGCAGAGAACCAAGTGGCTTTTTCAGGGTTCTCTGGCTGCTAGTGAGCAGCACATTGCTTGGGTTTAATGAACATGTGTGTGTCTGTGGATTATTATACTCAAATATTGAACACATGTTCACATATTCTCACATATATGTATATAAACACACTCACAAATACTCTCTCAAACACTCACACATGCTCAAACACACTCACACTCTTACATGCTTTCTCACACACACTCAGATGATCTCTAACATACATCTCTCTCTCTCTTTTCCCCTCTCTCTCACAACACACATCCACACACACACACACACTGCCCTGGCATCAACTTGGGTTTCAGATGAGCCTCCAGGGGTCCTCAAACTTTTTAAACAGGGGGCCAGTTCACTGTCCCTCAGACCGTTGAAGGACCAGATTATAGTGAAAATAAAAACTATGAACGAATTCCTATGCACACTGCATATATCTAATTTTGAAGTGAAGAAAAAAAAACAGGAACAAATACAGTATGTGGCCCGCGGGCCATAGTTTGAAGACAGTCAGACCTTATGATCCAGAACTCCTCCTAGTATCACAGGTACATGGATCAAGCTTCCCACCCAACCATAACCACTGTTTTTTTTAGCACAATGGGCTTTGGTCCAGTGAGGAGTGCTTGTTGCTTTTTAGGTCAGACACACAACTGGATTTCTCCTTTTACTCAGGGGTCATATGCAGTCCATGATGGTTGCATTTAAACTGATTGACAGAGAACCAAGTGGCTTTTCCAGGGTTCTCTGGCTGCTAGCGAGTGGAGCTGGGACACTCATACCCCCAAATCTCTACCACATTGCTTGGGTTTAATTAACTTGTGTGTGTCTGTGGATTATTATACTCAAACATTGAACATATGTTCACATACTCTCACATATATGTACATACACACTCACAAATACTCTCTCAAACACTCACACATAGTCAAACACACTCACACTCACATGCTTTCTCACACACATTCACATGATCTCTAACATACATCTCTCTCTTTTCCCCTCTCTCTCACAACACACTGCCACACACACATACTGCCCTGGCATCCACTTGGGCTTCAGATGAGCCTCTAGACAGTCAGACCTCATGGTCCAGAACCCCTCCTAGTATCACAGGTAACTCTACATGGATCAAGCTTCCCACCCAACCATCACCACTGTTTGTTAGCACAATAGGCTTTGGTCCAGTGAGGAGTGCTTGTTGCTTCTCAGGTCAGACACACAACTGGATTTCTCCTTTTACTCAGAGGCCATATGCAGCTCATGGTGGTTGTCCATGACATGTGCTTCTGCAGATGAGGAAATGGATTGGCAGAGAACCAAATGGCTTTTCCAGGGTTCTCTGGCTGCTAGCAAGTGGAGCAGGGACACCCATATCCCCAAATCTCTACCACATTGTTTGGCTTTAATGACCTTGTGTGTGTCTGTAGATTATTTTTCTAGATTGATGCTTGCTTCCAGACCTGCATCTCTCCAGTGTTCTGGCTCTAGAACCTGAGGATTAATTTTATAATTTAGGGTAGCAGTATAAGGAAATGATCCTTGTACATGCTCAAGAAGCTTTTTGTGGCCAGGATAAGGCTGAAAACCTTCTTTATTTAGGAATTTGGACTATAAAAATTCAGGGATATTTGAAGAAGTATGGTTAGATATATGCATATGAAGAAAATGAAAGACCATTAAAAGACCAGACCATGTTAAGATCAGAAGGAAATCAGAAGACTTATTTCCAGTCCAAAATAGTCTCTCTGTATTATAATTTTCTGAACTAACTTCCCAAGCCCTATCCCAGTCCTTGGCAAGTGCTCATTGGACATTTGCTGGATGAATGGATGATGGACACATGAATGCAGAGGTGTGAGTAGAACTCCTGTTAAACCATCCGCAGAGTGCTGAACACTCTGAGCTTGCTGAAGACAATGGTTTCCTTTTTGATGGTGTAGTGCTGGGGTTCAAATCCAGGTTCTTACCCTTGCAAGGCACTCAGCCATACTGCAGGCTAAACCTATTCTTCCAGAAGTAAAAGGGCGGATGTGATCATTGAGATCATCTCTGTGATTGACAGCAGTGCATGCCTTCAAAGAAAGCTTTATGATTGTGTGATGTGGTCTGCAGAATGAATGTTCAAGAACTTCTTTGTTCTACAATACCTCTCTTTGTCAGAGCGTCTGAGATTTCGGTTGAAAAGGAGCGCTCTTGCATTTCAGAGCGTTTTTTCTATCTTGAAAATTTCCTATTCAATAGGAAGAGGAAAGTTGTTATTAGCTCACATCTTACTGCAAACACTTAAGGCAATTGTGTGGCCAGGCATTAAGAATATGAAAATATCTTGCAGAAAGAAAGCAGCAGAGGATGAAGCAAGAAGGGCCTATGAAGGAGCAGCCACTGGCTGGTCCCATCCAAGTGAAGGCCAATACCCAGGCTATGGAAGGTCAAATGACTGTGAAAACATTGGGAGTGGTGTTCTCAGGTTCTGCCTTAATGTTTTCTCTATTAAATGTTTGTTTGTGATTGATTTTTGGCCATACTTTGCATTGTTCAGGGATTACTCTTGGTTCTACTCACTTTATGGTGGCTTTCAGACAAACATATTTTGTGCTGAGAATTCAACTTGGGTTGGGATAAGCAAGGCAAGTGTCTTATTTTCTGTAATTTTTTCTAAACGAAAGCTGATTGTTGAAGATTTCTGTGACTAATAGCTACTGCTTCAACCCATCTTTATCTTGGGAGGGGAGTCTGTTTTTGAAGTGAGTTTGGAAGGTGAATCTGTTTTGCACTGTTATCCTTGATGATCCTCAGCAGTGACCTCCAAGGCACCCTAGGGGCAGCATGAAAGCCAGATTTCCTCTCTGCATCTAAAGGAGGCCCAGGGCCTGAAAATGAATGTCAGCTCATCAACTCACCTTGTTTCTGGCGTCCCCTTTTTCCTAAAAGATGAATATCTTTAAGTTTTGGCTTATACTTTCATATCCCACTATATGGACATCTTCTGCTGGGCCTTAGATTGGGAAATCCCTCTGGGTTCTGGGTTTGATTGTTCAGGGAAACATGTATGTCCCAATGCTGACATTGTAGATAGTGGCCCTTTCTCCAGAGAAGACATTTTATTTTTGGAAAGGACTCAATCATAGATGATCCTATCATGCACACTCTTTTCTCTACTCTTTTCTGGATGCCATCATTTGCCTTCTCTACAGAAACTGCTTCTTGTGGCATGCATAGTAGGCATCTTTTCTGCCATAACAATGGCTGGGTGCCAAGCACAGGTATATGTGACTATGTGGTCTTCCAAGTTAGAAGTGACCCTCAGATGCTATGGGGTTCCTATAAATGTATAGTCAGGTCATGAATCTAGGATATATCATGTTGAGTGAAATCAGAAGAAAGGGATTAGAAACAATGATCTCTTGCAGACGTGGAACTTAAAGGTATACCTCAAGATAGTGATGTAGGAGCAGTGGCAGCCACAATTTTCCAGTTTCATAATATTTCTAAGGATGGAAATTTTAAGTAATAAAGATGCTCAGATTCAGAGTTAAAAAGCAGAAACTTTTATTGGAAAGTAGAGGATAAAGGAAAAAAATTTCCCATCTGAGGAGGAACTTAACAGGACTAAGTTAAAGTTAGGGGAAGTTATGTAGATCATTTTAAAGGCCCCACATGTATTATTGATTGGCAAAACTGGTTACAGAGTTATGGCTAGTTTGGGTCTTTTGGGTTATCATCTGGCTATTTGCCTTAGCTGTTGCCTATTTTCTTAGTCCCCAGGTGAGCCTAAGCTTTGTGGCAGAAATCTATGATCCTAAGGATTATAAGAATATCTGAATATTATTAGATAGGACCTTAGGAATAAGATGTGTTGGTTGATGGGAACAAATGGAACTGCTGTAGGAGAATAACAAGAATATTTAAATTAATATAGGTCCTTGAGGATAAGGCATATGTTAGTTTGATGTGTACAAATGTCACCACTGGCAAGGGAATCAAAGTTTCTCTTTAAATAAACAAGAAAAGTCCAAGGGCAACACAGTGGAAGAATTACCCCATAACCTAGTTTGGGAGGAGACAATATGATCTTTGAGGGAGGGAGGGAGATGTACTGGTGATGGGTGTGGTATTGATGTTAGAGGACTTCAATCAATTAAAATAATTAAAATAAAAGGGAACATGAATAATTCAGAAAGCCAATACTTTTCACTTAAGATTAGGACTTTCTTTAATTAAATTCAAATTTTAAGTGAAAAACAATGTAGGCCAGGCCTTTCCTGAGGAACATCAGTTTCTTCTTGTTGGCAAAACTTGGTCCTTTAGTTCTAGGTCCTGGATTACTCACTGTGTGCGGTCAACCATGGAGTCCAGCTTCTGTACAGAGATTCCCAAACCTATGGAGCCAATCATCTCAGAAAAAATTACTACTCAAAGTGCTCTGGAAATCTATCCTTTGTAGACAAACAGAAAGTTCCTTACCACACCCCAATTGTTGTAGACCCCAGAAGTTAATAACACATACTCAAAGAAACATTGCTCTGGAGACTTCCCCCATTTACTGTCTAGATTGTCCTTTACATGGAAGGCCAAGCTTGCCTCCCCCATTGCTTCTTTTATTCTTGTGTCTTGCACTGACCCTCACATAGAGTTTGATCATTTCCTTTTCCCTAAGACCAATGAACATTTCTTACACTTAGCCTTTTTGAGGAAGCACTGCTGTTGTCTAGATGTAGGCTCTAGGTAAAATAGGGGTGATCCAAAGGGGTGATGGTGCCTTTCTATTTTGCTTTCAGGTACAGAAAGGATGTACTCCAGGCCAGGGGCTAGAGTGATAGTACAAGTAGGGCTCTTGGCTTGCATATGGCCAATCTCCAACATCCCATATAATCTTCTGAATTCATCAGGAATGATCCTTGAGCACAGAGCCAGGAGTAATTTCTCAATGCCACTGGCCATGATCCTAAAAAACAAACAAAAAACTAAATATAGGAGCCAGAGTGATGGCGTAGTGGTAGAGCATTTGTCTTGCATGTGGCTGACCCAGGATGGACTGTGGTTCAATCCCTGGCATTCCATATAGCCCCCCACGCCAGGAGCAATTTCTGAGCACATAGCCAGGAGTAACCCCTGAGCATCACTGGATGTGCCCCCCCCCAAAAAAAAACTAAACATAACATAACAAAAGGGAAGGGAGATTTGTTCAATCACTGCTGGATATGCTGCTGAATATGCTGTCCATCATAATGTCTGAGCAATGAATGAGCTTCCCCACATGGCTCATAATTGATCTTGGGTAGGCTGCTATTTTGACATTTTTAAGCTTGCAATTTGCCTTTTGTGTATTATAAGGTGTCTTCATCAAGGGAGCAACAAAACCCTTTTACAACAAAGTGGATGCATTATTGCCATCAAGAGTACATTTCCCGGATACACACTCACTTCATATAAGTAATTAGCTCCACTTTTCTAGATGGCAGGCTAGTTTTCAAAGCCAGAGACACTCACTGTTTGTTGGTTTCCCATGCAGTTGCTATGAGAACAGGAAGCAGAACTGAGATACAGGGAGAGTGTCCTTGGAAAAGGCAGAAAATTCAATGTAGGTAACATTCAGATGGCCAGGATGTGAACTGCTTTGATTATTTTTTTCACTGTCTTCACTAGAAACTTGTCTATGCAGTAGCAGGTCAGGTTATGAATGGTGATACCTTGCTTAGTCTTTTTTTTTAAAATTAACATCTTTATTCAGACACTTGGATTACAAACATGATTGTGGTTGTGTTTCAGTCATGTAAAGAACACCCCCCTTCACCAGTGCAACATTCCCATCATCAATGTCTCAAGTCTCCCTTCTCCCCAACCCACCCCTCCCTGTACTCTAGACAGGCGTTCTGTTTTCCTCATTCATTCACATTGTTAGGATAGTTCTCAATGTAGTTATTTCTCTAACTGCACTCATCACTCTTTGTGGTGAGCTTCATGTAGTGAGCCGGAACTTCCATCCCTCCTCTCTTTTGTCTCTGAAAATTATTGCAAGAATGTCTTTTATTTTTCTTAAAACCCATAGATGAGTGAGACTATTCTGTGTTTCTCTCTCTCCCTCTGACTTATTTCACTCAGCATGATAGATTCCATGTACATCCCTGTATAGGAAAATTTTATGACTTCATCTCTCCTGACAGGAGCATAATATTCCATTGTATATATGTACCACAGTTTCTTTAGCCATTTGTCTGTTGAAGGGCATCTTGGTTGTTTCCAAAGCCTGGCTATTGTGAATAGTGCTGCAATAAATATAGGTGTGAGGAAGGGGTTTTGGTATTGTATTCTTGTGTTCCTAGGGTATATTCCTAGGAGTGGAAGAGCTGGGTCAAATGGGAGCTCAATTTCCAGTTTTTGGAGTAATCTCCATATCGCTTTCCATAGAGGTTGGACTAGACAGCATTCTCACCAGCAGTGGGTTAGAGTTCCTTTCTCTCCACATCCCCGCCAACACCGATTGTTCTCATTCCTTGTGATGTGTGTCAATCTCTGTGGTATAAGATGGTACCTCATTGTTGTTTTGATTTGCATCTCCCTGATGATTAGTGATGTGGAGCATTTTTTCATGTGCCTTTTGGCCATTTGTATTTCCTTTTTATCAAAGTGTCTGTTCATTTCTTCTCCCCATTTTTTGATGGGACTTGATGTTTTTTTTCTGCGACCTCCTGGGACCCCTGCCCGCAGGAGACTTGGGGAGTCACGAAGTTATTCGCAAGTCATGAAGAGGATCCAACCTAGAAGAAAAGGCTGGGAAAATAATGAGCTTAAGACAGTGTTCTGATCAAAAGCCATTTTATTATAGTAGGGGGCTAGCTTATATGGCATGAGCACATTTTCAGACAAAAGAGGGGAAGGGGTGGTTCAGTACTTTTCCACCGTAACATTCTCATACATCAAATATGTCAGGTGTTTTTTTTTTTTTTTTTTTTAGCGAGTTATACATTTACTATAAGTGGTCCTGGGTTGTTCTGTTCTGTTAACAGTGCTACAGTGCTATGTAGCCTTTACATAGTATGTTTGTTCTTGCTTAACCATTGACCTCTGGTAATGACTCTCTTTATGGTCATCTTTTTCTTTTAGGTTCATGGGGGAAGCACCACCAGCAGCCTGTCACGTACATAAGATGGCTTCTGTGCCCTTATGACATGAGTGAAAATTTTAAGAGATTAGAGAAATCATACCACTCTCCTATCTCAATTCCTGCAATTATATGTGGGACTGAAGACTCTTATTTGGCCTCCCATAGCTCAGGCAAGTGCAAATGCACAAGTTCTTACAGGCTTTCTACCTGTTCCAGCATTAACACAGCAGTGTCTCTAAGCCTTTGTGACACAGCTAACACTCAGTTGTAGTACATTCACAGAAAAGAAAGCACACTCTGGTGTGTACTCATATAGTCATACACAGATGCATGTTAGGGTCCAGAGTAGAAGGACGAGACCACACAACTGGAATAAAGTTTAATACTTTGCCACATCTGCCAACAAGACCCCCACACTGGCCACCCAGGGTCATCCCCAGATGGAGATGCGCCCTGCCAAAGGTCATGAGGAATATTATATAGGGAAGGGATATAGGAAGGTTCCAGCTTTTTAATGATCCTTAAAATGATTGGCTCTTGTCTAGGGGTACCTTCCCACTGCTCCCTGCCCTTCCCTGATAGGCTACCTGATATGGCCAGGTAGCTTGGGGCGGGTCTATGGAAATAGGCTTGTGGAGACCTAGCATGTGGCTTACACCATGTGTTCCTTACAAAATGGCGTCTCTCTCTGCTCAGAACCTGAGAAGAAGCCTGCCATGTGGCCTTTACAAAATGATGTCTCTCCTTGTTCAGAATTCAGGTCCCAACAGTGCACATATTTATGCCTGTCACATATGCCCTTCAGTATGTGTGTTGTAGGGGCGCTTTGTATTCTTGTAGGTGTATTAATAATTTCCTCCATAAATGACCCCCTTTCTCTTTTACTCAAGGTGCCTTTTCCATGGGGCCTCTCCAGTCACCTGGTCATTTTTAACCTTCTTTTGCCCACATACAATTCCAAGTCCTTGGTCTCCTCCTTAGCATGCTCATTACCAATAGTTTGTTCTACAGGAATTTTATTTTCTGTTATTTTTGCTTAGTGTCTTTAACTGGAGAGGTAAGTTCTGTGATGACGAAAATAATTCCATATCCATTTTTAAATTGTTTCCATCATGCGGTAATACAATGTCTAAGTAAATGATTAGGCAAATAGTCATGATAAATAAAGAAATAAGTGAATAGACACACAAATGGATAAATGTATATATAGAAACATAATATGTTACAGATAGGAAGATAAGGGGAGGGGCATCTGGCCATGTATACTGGGAAAAACATGGTCTGGAACCTAACTAAATTCATCCCCAAAGCATGAATTCCTTCAACCTAAAATCCTATTCTCAGTAGCCTGCAAACCCATTGAAATGCAGAATCGTAGGCAAGAGCTTTCTGAGGGGAAAGAAGACTGGACCCCTGGAGGAGACTGAAGCTTTGTCAGGGATGCTGCTATAAATGAAAACAAATTCTCAACTTCCTTTGAGGATAATTTATTCTTTTTGTTGTTGTTTTTTTTTAGCCTCAACCAGGCAATGCTCAGGGATTACTCTTGGCTTTGATCACAGGACTCACTACTAGTCAGTTCATAGCACCATATGGACTTGTAGAGTTGGCCACAGGCAAGGCAAACATCCTATCTGCTGTACTATTGCACTAGCCCATATTATTTATTATTTGTGTATTGAAAGGCACTATTTTATTTTTGGTGTTGATTATTGATCCTGTAACTGCTAAATTGATATAGGCCTTTTGTGAGGTGATCTCTCATTATTTATATTGCTTTTCCTTCAATATAAACCATGTAAGTGTTTTTCATGTCCCTACTGGCCATTTGTATGTTTTCACTAAAGTGTTTGTTCGGTTCTTTTCCCAATTTCTGCTGCATTGTTTGATTTCTTATTGTTGTTTTATTATTTCCTTTTATATGTTGGCATGAGCTTTTTGTTGGATATGATAATACTTTCCTACAGTAGATATCTTTTTCATTTTAACTATAATTCCTTTTCTTTAATTTTTTTGTGGGGAGCATACCTAGTGTTCTCAGGGATCCCTCATAAATATGTTACTTAGGAATAATTTCTGGCAGAGTTATAGAGATCATCCCAGAATGCCTGGGATGTAATCTGGATTGGTTGTGAGTAAGGCAAGTGCCTAAACAGCTAGTAGATTTTATTAATAGCAATATTAATTTTGGATTCATTTTTGAATCCTACAATTTCAGCTATTTTATTCCAAAGAATCCACAGCATTTCTTCCCAGAGAGCTGATCTGAGA
The DNA here is from genome assembly GCF_024139225.1 of Suncus etruscus. Classification (NCBI taxonomy): domain Eukaryota; kingdom Metazoa; phylum Chordata; class Mammalia; order Eulipotyphla; family Soricidae; genus Suncus; species Suncus etruscus. The sequence goes on along the minus strand of NC_064867.1, from coordinate 40,055,583 downwards.
TTGCCAAGAAAGACCAGATAAACATGCACAGACATTGACTTTGCAGTTACCTCTCATAGATTCCTTTCTCCTACTACTAGTAGCTGGCTTTTTTTTTTTAGAGGGTGCTATGTAATTACTTCCATTTTATAAAATTGAACTAAACATCTCTGGGATGCGCATTTGAGTCCAGGATCTTATTATTGCCAGAAAGCTACCAGAGAAGAGAGCTCCAAGGAATAGGAAGTTGAAGTCCCGAGTTATTAAATTGTTGTCTGCAACCATTAAGATCCTATCTAGGGTCCGGAGTGATAGCATAGCAGTAAAGTGTTTGCCTTTCATACTGCTGGTGCAGAACAGACCTTGGTTCAACCCCCAGCATCCCATATGGTTCCCCAAGCCAGGAGTGATTTCTGAGAGCATAGCCAGGAGTAATCCCTGAGTGTCACCAGGTGTGGCCCCCCAAGAAACAAAAAAAATTCCACAAAAACAAACAAAGAAAAATATCCTTTCCATATTTTTCTTTTAAGAATTCCAAGATGCTTTCAGAGTCATTTCAGCTCCAAAGGTCTGAGATATTATTTCCTGTCTCTTTGGAGATAGAGAAAACTCCCCAGAGGGCATTCTAAATAACTGGATTGAGGATTCTACTGATAATGGTGCTAGTAACCCCTATTTTGCTATTGATTGGTGATCTTGTTTGGAGACATCATTGTGAGTATCCATTATACCTGAATAGTCAGTGGCGACTCAGGGCCTGATAGGACATTAGCATCTATTGCTTGGTTAGAAGGGGAAAAAGGTTCAGTTGGTCTGAGAGTTAGTGATGAAACCTGCTTTGGAGTCTTGGTAACTGATTAAGTTTGTGGGATGAGAATTGACAGATACTTTGAGTTTTGGGGTTCCTTAGAGTGACGTTTCAAGGTTCTGGATGTTCTTCACAGGGCAAATTCTACTTTCATTTGTTAGTAAAAAGTTATTCTAGTTACCAAATAATTTAAAAATATACCTATATTTAGACTAAGTAACCAAGTAGCACTCATAGGTTATTAAAAATTGTTATTGTTATTTAAATAGTGTTAGGGTTTAGAGTTGAAGGACGAGACCACACAATTGCAATAAAGCAAAACAAGACTATTCCATCTACTGTCAGAAGGAAAAATTAAAATATAAGTAAATAACTGCTTTTTCACTTGGATATAAGAGCTGCCATGACAGGCTTAAGCTGTAGAGGACAGAGATCAGGCTCAGAAAAACAGCCAGTTCCAGAAACTATGAAAACATACCAGGATGGTCATAAACTAAGAAATGCAGGAAACAATTTAATTGCAACCAGGCCAACTAGCACCCAGGAACCTAAGGACATCCAAATTGAATGTGATCTTAAATTTATCTAGCCAGTAAAATCTATGAAATCTATCTAGCTGGGGCTCAAATTCTTCCTTTACTAACCCGTTTACCCCTCAGCAATAATGTCATGTGTAGCCAATCTACACAATGATCAGCTAGCCTATTCTAAAATTCTCTAAACTGGGTATAAAAGTAAAAATGCAAGTTGGGCAGGGGTCAACACCTGCTAGAGGTGGGGTGTCAGCATGTTGGTATTTTATTTTTATTTTATTTATTTATTTATTTATTTTATTTTATTTTTAATTATGTGAACAATGATGCAAAGAAAGAGGACAAGGTAAAGTTACAGCGAAAGGACAATCACCCAAAAACAGAGTTCTCAGAAGAAATCCCCCTGCTGACACCTTAATTTTGAACTTACAGTCAAAGAACATTAAGAAAAATAAAACACAAACCATGTACAATGACTTAGTCCCTCAAGACCCCAGATTGTAGTACATTATAATATTTCTTAGCGGTACACCAAGCAATCTAAAGTCATAAAATTTATGGAACGCCTTAAACTTGAAGGCATAGTAGGTTTTTAACATTTCCATGCACATGCATATTAATTTAAGTTAACCTCAAAAGTTTAAGTGTTTTTTTTTAAGGTTTAGAGTCAAAGGAGCACAGTAAAAATGGTGTTAGAGTGGCAATTATCATTTGCATAGGCCCACCAAAATATGGGGGACATGGGATGGAAAAGCCTTGGCCTAAATACAAGGGGACCCTACCCCTGAAGTTTTCTGGCATAACTCTAGGCTCCAGGAGCATGCTGGTATTTTAAAAGAAACTCCTTTGCCTTTTTGAAGTAATGGATCAACTCCTCACCATCTCCGTAGGATGAATCTTGAGTGCAGAGTTAGCATTACCAACAAGCTCTAAACTGACTAGCCAGGACTACTTCCCAAAGGAGGTATATAAGTTATATTATACAGGGCAGGGTTGTGGAGGTTCTACCTTCTGTTGATCTTTAAAACACTTGTCTGCTATCTAGGGTACCTTTCTACTGCCCCTAGTATTCTTTTCAGATAGGCTAGCTGGAATGGCCAAAGGTCTTGGTGTGGTGTTAAACAGAAACTTAGGCTTGAGAAAGAGAAGCCTAGGAGGTTCAACATGAGCAGCATAAAGTATTGGATCTCTCCTGTTTAGAACCTAGTGCCCCGCATACCCTCCTCTTCTTATGGACCTGAGTCAAGTCCTTGACTCTCATTGAGGTTCCTCAACACTGTCCCTGCTTATGGGCATGTATTGGGGCCTTAGAACAAGTATTTTAACTATACCTATGCATGCCTGAATAAAGTGGGTGAGGAAATTTATTATTCAAGGACCGAACAGTGGCCCACCCAGGGAAGTAATCAGGGAGGTTTTCCAGGGTGGTTGAATGAACCACTATTCATACCAGGAGGTGAAATATTTCCTCTGCCTTTCCCACTCCTGAAAACTGACCTTTACCTGTGACAGAATCCCCTAATCTGTTTGCAAAGAAGCAAAGGAAAGAAATGTCAAAGAAGACCATCAACTACTCCCAGGCAGCATGTCCTGGCAAAAGGATTCTTACCTGGATGGAAAACCCCATATTGGACAGGTTGAAAAGCCCTATTAAGATCTACTTGATACAAAGGAGATGCCCACATACATACATTGCCTGGGTAAGTGATGCCCAAGAAACTCTTGCCTACATCTCTCCTCTTGAGATGTGGACTCTTCCCACCTCAAGCTGTGCTGTGTACCAGGCTTTTCTCCACCTTTGGAGAAGCCCATGCTCTTTGGAGCACTTTACTCTCTCTTTCATATCCTCAACTTCCCCATCCTCAGTACCTCCAAATTCAATTTGTTTTTACTTCACTGCTTATCTCCTGCTGAAATTCTTTTCTGTGACTGATAGTAACAGACTCATAAGGCCTGGGCAAGGTTTAGGACTGACTTTGTTTTCCTTTTTGGAGTAAGGCCCACAATTTTAGACCTTTCCAGCCACTTCTCTGGGTGGTGGAGGAGTGTAGAGAGGAAACTACAGATTCCCTACTTAGAGTTGTTTTCTTTCTCCTCCTCACTTCACATAAGTCATTTCCATCAACATTCAATAAATCAAAATGATCAATATTAATACCTTTAGAAATGGGACAAAGCAATAAGTACTGATGTCTCCAGGTAGAGCAATTAAGAAGTATGATACCAATTTTTGGTATTTCTGCCAAAACAGTAGTTGGCATTTTTCAAAAGAAAAATTAGTTATATTCAAAATGGAGAGACATTTTATTAATAATGGTTTTATAGTCTTCAAAAAATATCAAAGTCAAACTGAGGAATTCCAGATCAAAGTAGATACAGACTCTTGACAACTAAATGTAACAAGGGAGCCTACATTAAGTTTTGAATTAATGTTTTTCTATATTGAAAATTATTAAAACTTGGTGAAATAAATTTAGTCTGTAAGCAACATCAATGATAGCAGTGACCTATTAATGTCAAAGTCTATGAGCAATTACATATTAATACCATTTTCCTAATTTTTATATTTTAATCCTGGCTATGTATGACAATTTCTTTTTACTTAGGACACACACAGTGTATGAGTAAAAATAAATAATTTTTTTTCCTTTTTTTATTGTGACTGAAGTTCATTACACAGAATTATTTACGGTACATAGTGACAATGAATGAAGGGCATTCCCACCACTAATGTTGTCCTCCCTCCACTCCTGTTCCCAGCACGTCTCCCACATATCCCTCCTTTACCCCCCAGAATCCTAGTGCAACTGGTCTCCACCTTACAGCTTGTTACAGGTTGGGTATCTATTCTGTTTGGTGTTCCAGTCTGGTCATTTTTTATTTACACCACATGTTCATATGACTGCTCCTGGTATCATTCTTATCCCCCCTCAATTTATGAGGCTGAATGATGCAAGTTATGCTATTCTGTTGGAGATAAAAAGATTAAGGAAAAGAGAAGAAAAAATTTGGTATCAACTGTTGTGTATGTAAATATTTTAGGGGATTATTATGTTACTGACCCTAACCTGATTGGTGATTGTGCCCTACCCTAGGGTGTGAACTGGCATTCTGTCCCCACCCTAGGGTAGTACCTGATTCGGTGCCATTATGTTGCAAGTCAGCCCCTGAAGAGGTTGACTGATGGAGGGATGGAGGATGAGGCCTTTCTCTTCCAGCTCGAAGCACGCATCTGCCACCCTGTCTAGCCGACGGTTCTGAGGTGAAACAACTCGCAGACAGTCAGGCTTGTGGAAATATTAGCTTTATTCGGTGGACAAGACTAAAGTCCAAAGACTCAGCCTCAGTTCCAGCAAAAAGCCCCTTGCCTTCCACAGACCTTTGTTTTTATTCCCCAGAATCAGGTACCACCCAATGGTGGGATCAGATACCATCCTAGTGTGGGAGCAGAATGCCAGATCACACCCTAGGGAAGGGCACAATCACCGATCAGGGTAGGGTCAGTAACATAATAATCCCCTAAAATATTTACATACACAACATCAACTACTAAAAAAGAAAAAAAAATTACCGAATAAGATCCACAAAAGTGAAAAAAAAAAAAAAGAAAAAAGTGGAAGAAAAAAGAGAAGGAAAATAATATCAAAAAACAGACAAAAAAACAAAACAAAACAGAACAAGTGCTGCAGTGGCAGGGTTTGGTGTTACCCCACCTTTTATTTATTTATTTATTTTTTTTGTATAGGCACAGTAAGTATTGGGGAAGAAAGGAATTCCCGTGGCCTAAGAGATTCAGGGTTTCTCCACTCTTGAAGCATATTGTCATGGGAACAACCACTGGCTCCATACCTTCTCATTGCCATATCCCAGGGTTTTTTTTTTTTTTTTTTTTTTTTTTGTGATATCAGGAACCTTTCCTCTCGGTTGTGGATGAGAAAATAAGGCCATTGTAGCAAGCAATCTTGGTATTTGCGCAGGTCCTCGGGCAAGGCCTAGGATAGTCTTTTTAAGGTTCAAGAGGTACTGTTCCAACATTGTTGGTGTGTTCAGTTTTCTGTATCATGTGCTCCATGTTTTTGCTCGTTCCCAAAGCCGAAGTCTCAGAAATTATGGTTCCAAAGGTTCTGCTCAGTGTCTGTTGTCAAAATTGGGACCCTGTACTAAGAAATCTTGCTTTTTGTAAGTGTCCTGGGCTACAGCCTAGTCTAGGATTTTCCTTAATGGCCTCAAGGTAAGTTCTGCCCAGTCACGGTTGTCAAAGTCAGTTTTCTGTAGTTAGTGTTCTTATTTTTCATAGTTCAAAGGACAATACATCTTTTGATTTCCACTTAGTGTTAGGTGATGTGATAGGACCTCCTGGTCTTAGGTCAAGTTGTCGAAATGGATCATTTTTAAACTTATACTCATGTGTCTTATAAAGAGAAAAAAATAACACGCCTGTATAAGTAGATGGAAAATGCTAAGTGTGGAAAATTTTTTTTCAGTTTTATAATTTTTATTATGAATTATGAGAACAAAAGATGCAAAGAAAGAGGATAAGGTAAAGTTACAGTGGAAGGACAATCACCCATAACATAATTATCAGAAGAAGTCCCCTTGCTGATATCTTAACTTTGAACTTTCACCAAAGAAAGTTAAGATAAATAAAACAGAATCCATGTGCAATTACTTTGTCCCTCAAGTCCCCAGATTGTAGCACATTATAATATTTCTTAACAGCACACAAGGCAATCTAAAGCCATCAAACTTACGTAACTCCTTAAACATTAGAGGCATAGTATTTTTTACATTTCCATGTACATGCACATTAGCTCAAGTTAACCTCAAATTTTAAGTGGGTGTGTTTTAAGGATTAGAGTCAAAGGAGCACAGCAAAAACGGTGCTAGAGTGGTAGTATAGTATAGTAGTATAGTATAGTACTATAGTAGTATAGTATATAGTATATATATATAGTATATATATATATAGTATATATATAATATATAGTATAGTATATAGTATATATATACCTATATATATATATATATATATAGGTAGTATAGTAGTGCTATTGTTGTTTGCATAGGCCCACCAAAATATGAGAGGCATGGAAAGGAATAGCCTTGGCCCAAATACAAAGAGATCCTACCCCTGAAGTTTCCTGGCACAAGACCAGCTCCAGGCCTCAGGAAAGTCATCGTTCGCTCCAAGACATTGTCCGTAGCACCAACACACTTATCACACAGTCTCTGTTGTCGGTCTCATGTTTCTGTATTAAAGATTCTGGAATCTGCATGTCCTACATTGAAGTCATGATGTGGAGTGCCTTCTCGTTTCACCTCACCATGAAAGGGGAATGCAGGAAGCCCTGTCCTGTAAGCAGGTTGTTGTTGTTAAGTCTTCTCAGTGTTAAGGGAAGTCTCTTTTGAGCAGGACAATGTCTGAGCAGTGGTAAGGTCTTCTGTGGTAGAGGATTGCTTCCAGGTGATGTTATAGACAAACCTCACCATAAAGGGGCAATACAGCAAGCCCTGTCCAGTAAGCAGGTCATTGTTCTTGTTGTCTTCTCAGTGTTAAGGGATGTCTTTTTTGAGTAGATCGATGTCAGAGCAGCTGTAGGGTCGTCCCTGGTACAGGAATGCCTCCGGGTGATGTTATATACAACCTTGGATGTTTTGTAAATGTCTTCTGTAGATCAAGGGGTAAATGGAGAATGCCCATTCTTCTGAGGCCTGTGCCAGGTATTTATGTCAATGTTCAGGGTGTAAGGTCTCATTGCACTACAAGATTTGTGTGTTCCCATTTCTATTAGATAAGAACTTATTGGTATGTATAGTATTTTTTCATGTTAGTGTGCCTACGCAAACAAGTAATAAAGCCACGTGGTGCTATCAGATATATGGGGGCATAAGAACATTTCCAACAAGACGCATGACTTGGTTCAAACATAAGTATTAAACTGAGGGATTCTTTCACACCAAATTCCATATTGAGCAGTTCACAAAGAGAAGATAAAAAACATGGGGGGGGGGTTAATCATCACTGTATAAGAAAGTATTTAGCAAAAGTTATAGCCGTCAAAGAAAACACCCATAAAATGTTGAAAAGATATGCGTCATTTTTATGCCTTTTAAAATAGTTGGGTGGGTGTTAACTCTAGGGCACCACTTTGGTCTGTGAATTAGGACTCAACAGTACTTAAGTTAGAAAGGGTAAAAAAGGAGTAATGATGATAGGAGATAAAGAAGTTAAAGAGAAATATGAACTTATGAAGGGGTATGCAAAAGGGCAGAGTACAAAATGGACTTTCTGCATACATAAAAACATAATTCAATGATAGTGAGTACTATTAATGTTTCTTGTGAGAGTACTATTAATGTTTCTTGTGCGCACGGGGGCTATCGCCCCCGCGCGATTTTGAGAATGTAGACTGGACAGAGATTACCAGTGCCAGCCCAACCTCCTCCTGCTAGACTCCCGGCTCCCAGGAAGGAGAGATCCTTCAAGAAGCTGGGAGACCAGAGGTTCAGAGCCCCACCCAGACCCTCCCTAAGGAGCCGCATGGATAGTGGGGGAAGACCTAGGGTACCTTCAAGCTCCACCAAGGGACCCAACTCACCGGCTTGCCCAGGCGTGTGGCCCGGGGAAGCCCTGGAGATCTGGAGCAAGGCGGCAGAGGGGTGCTGGGGTTACCCAAGTCCCGCACCCCCCCTAGGCCTGGCCAAGCAGGCCTCCGGCATGGCGTGGGCTTGCCAAACCTCCTCCTGCTAGACTCCCCAAGTGTGGAAAATTTTAACTGAGTAACCAGATTGAAAGTTATATGGAAGTTATTTAAAACTGTTTTATTAATCTCACGTTCATTTGAAATTACTTTCTTTTATTTATTTTTCCCCCACACTCTACAGTGCTCAAGGGTTACTCCTCGCTCTGCTGTCAGAAATCAACTACTGGTGGACTTGGACGACTATATGTGATGACAGGGATCAAGCCCCAGGTGATCGTGTGCAAGCCAAATGCCCTATTCACTGTACTATTGCGCAAGCTCTGAAATACTTTCTAATGAGAGTGAATAAAAATTGGGATAACACATGCATGAAACCATCATTAACAGTATTGTAAATCACAGTATCTCCATAAAGATCAATTTAAAAATTGCAAAGAGGCAGGTTCTAAGATTATAAATATAAAGCAGTTGATAGGAATCTATAAGGATTGAGTGAAAGAAAAGGAAGTACATTCAGTTTCTTGACCTATAACTGGTTGGTAGGAGAACAATACAGCTGCAGAGTGACCCAAGAATCGTCCCTTGTCAGCAGAAGAAGCAAGCCATAAAATTTCAAATCAAAGGCCGGAGAGATAGAGCAGCATAGGGCATTTGTCTTGCATGCAGCTGACTCAGGATTGACCGTGGTTTGATCCCAGCATCCCATATGGTCCCCCAAGCCAGGAGCAATTTCTGAGTGCATAGCCAAGAGTAACCCCTGAGCATCACTGGGTATGTCCCCAAACCAATCTTGTTCTGCCTCACAAATTGAGAGGGAAATAATGAAGGGTACCAAGACCAAACAGGCATATGAACATTGAGTAGAAATAAAAAATGATCAGACTTAAACACCAAATCCAAAGCCAACGACAACAGAATCGATACCCAATCTACAACAAGCTAGACACAGAGGGGACCACTTATACTGGAGGCCCGGGGGGCAAAGGAGGGGCGATAAGGGATGCATGCTGGGAACAGGGGTGGAGGGAGGACGACATTGGTGGTGGGAATACCCCTGATTCAAAGTCACTATGTACCTGAAATACTACTGTGAATGATTTGTAATCCACTTTGGCCAAAATAAAAATTATTAAAAACAAAATAAAATAAAAATTTAAAATCAGTTATGAAGGTACTTCCAGGACATCTTGTCAGGAAATGATTTGATCTACTCAGGCTAAAATATGATTTTAAACTGGACGATAGTATGGTGAAGATAAAAAAAATAAATTAATTCAGCAGTGGTGTTTAGTCAGTAGAAGAGTGACAGAATGAATTTGCAGGCTGATATAGGAGGATGACATTCAGAATTACTTTTAGGACTTAGATTTCCACGTTTCAGAACATCTCAAATATTCTATCTCTAAAATGCATACTGCAGCGAAACATCCAAGTTGAACTAACTTTCTTTTGATTGCTACCTATTCCAACCAATTTTCAAGGAGTACAAAGCAGATAATTAAAATGTTCTCAATTTTGTATTGAAGTAAGTTTGATATGATTCTTATGTGCAGATTTATTCAGCATCTTCGTATGTTTCATGACATTCTATACCAAAATTTTATTCTGCTTCCATGACCTTACGCTGGACTGCATTTTTCTTTCTTACTCATTACCAAACCCCTTCTTTTTCTGGGATTCACTGCTTTGTCCTTAGAGTTTAGAAGTTTGTTTAGTTTATTTTCTTTCTTTTTTTCTTTCTTTCTTTCTTTCTTTCTTTCTTTCTTTCTTTCTTTCTTTCTTTCTTTCTTTCTTTCTTTCTTTCTTTCTTTCTTTCTTTCTTCTTTCTTTTCTTTCTTTCTTTCTTTCTTTCTTTCTTTCTTTCTTTCTTTCTTTCTTTCTTTCTTTTCTTTCTTTCTTTCTTTTCTCTTTCTTTCTTTCTTTCTTTCTTTCTTTCTTTCTCTCTCTCTTTCTTTCTTCTCTTCTCTTTTCTCTCTTCTTTCTTTTTTCTCTCTCTTCTCTCTCTCTCTTCTTTCTTTTCTTTCTCTTCTCTTCTTTCTTTCTTTCTTTCTTTCTTTCTTCTTTCTTTCTTTCTTCTTTTCTTTCTTTCTTTCTTTCTTTCTTTCTTTCTTTCTTTCTTTCTTTCTTTCTTTCTTTCTTTCTTTCTTTCTTTCTTTCTTTCTTTCTTTCTTTCTTTCTTTCTTTCTCTCCCTCCTTCTTTCCTTCCTTATTTCCTCCCTCCCTTCCTCCCTTCCTTTCTCATTCCTTCCTTCCTTCATCCTTCTTTCCTCCTTCTTTTTTGTGTGAAAATATCAGCTATTCAGAGGACAAGATTGAAGCCCAAAGCCTCAACGTCAGTTCCAGCCCCCTTCCTCCTTCTTTCCTTTCTTCCTTCCTTCCTTCCTTCCCTCCCTCCCTCCCTCCCTCCTTCCTTCCTTCCCTCCCTCCTTCCTTCCTTCTCTCCCTCCTTTCTTCCTTCCTTCCCTCCCTCCCTCCTTCCTTCCTTCCCTCCCTCCCTCCTTCCTTCCTTCTCTCCCTCCATCCTTTCTTCCCTCTTTCCTTCCTTCTCTCCCTCCCTCCTTCCTTCCTTCTCTCCCTCCCTCCTTTCTTCCCTCTTTCCTTCCTTCTCTCCCTCCCTCCCTTCCTTCCTCCCCCCTCCCCCTCCCTCCCTCCTTCCCTCCCTCCCTCCCTTCCTTCCTTCCTTCCTTCCTTCCTTCCTTCCTTCCTTCCTTCCTTCCTTCCTTCCTTCCTTCCTTCCTTCCTTCCTTCCTTCCTTCCTTCCTTCCTTCCTTCCTTTTCTTCTTTCTTTTTTTGGGCCACACCCAGTGACGCTCTGGGGTTACTCCTAGCTATAAGCTCAGAAATTACTCCTGGTCTGGGGGACCATATAGGATGCTGGAGGATCAAACACCAGTCTGTCCTAGATAAGTGCATGCAAGGCAGATGCCCTACCACTTGCACCACTTTTCTAGCCCTGCCTCTGCTTTATTTCTATAGCTACTTTATTTGAGTGAAGTAATAATGTACCCACCTTTCTCCTTCTGATGCCTCACTACACATGCTCAATTTTTTTTCTATTTTTTTTTTATTTTGGGGCCACACCCGGTGATGCTCAGGGGTTACTCCTAGCTATTTGCTCAGAAATCATTCCTGGCTTGGGTACCAGATGGGGCACTGGGGGATTAAATTGCGGTCCATCCTAGGCTCGCGCAGGCAAGGCAGATGCCTTACCACTTGTGCTATCACTCCAGCCCAACATGCTCAATTTTTTTTAAGAACTTCCTTTTTTGCTGTAAATGGCAGGATTTAATTTTTTTTTTTGCTCAGAAATTGCTTCTGGAAAGCCTGGGAGACCATCTGGGATGCCGGGAGTTGAACCCGGTCCATTCCAGGCCGGCCACTTGCAAGGCAAACTCCCTACTGCTGTGGTATCTCTCTGGTCTGTGATTTTAAATTTTTTATATCTGAATCATATTCTATTATGTTTCTATAGCTCATCACTCTACTCATCTTTTTTGTTCTTATTTTTAATTTTATTCAAACACCATGGTTACATGATTGTTTATACTACATTTTTTTTCTACAGATAAAGTTATTCATGATTGAGTTACAGCCATACAATGTACAACAATCAAGTTTGTTTGCTTCCAAAGTTTGTTATTTTGGCCATGCTCAGTGGTGTTTAGAGGTTTCTCCTTGCTCTGAGTTCAGAAATTATTCCTGGTGGCTTGAGGGACCATATGGGATCCTGAGAATTAAAACTGGTTTGATCATGTGCAAGGCAAATGCCCTATCCATTGTGATATTGCTCCTGCTCCTATACACTCATTCTTTTTTTTTTCTTTTGGTTTTTGCTTTTTGCATCATACCTGGCAGCACTCAGGGGCTCCCCCTGACTCTGTGCTCAGAAATCTCTCCTGGCAGGCTCAGGGGACCATATGGGATGCCGGGAATTGAACCACCATCCTTCTGCATGCTAGGTAAATGCCTTACCACCATGCTATTTCTCCAGCCCTACACTCATCTTTCAAAGGGTAGTTAGTTTTCAACTCATATAATAAAAATGGGCTGCATACCCGTTTTGAACCAGTGGGGTGTTTTACTTTTTATTCTTGGAGTAAATAGCTAGATTTTATGGCCAACTTTTTCTAACATCCATTATCTGAGCTGGTATTCCATTGAACAGTCAGTCTATGGTGTTATTTTTCAAATTGTTTAATTCCAGAAACTCTCTCCCAATGTCTTCAAGTAAATAATCTACACAAATTCTCCCATCACTTTCTTTTTGTTGTTGTTTGGTCATTCCCAGCAGCGCTCAGGGATTACTTCTGACTCTATCATCAGAAATTGCTCCTGGCAAGCTCGGGAGACCATATGGGATTCTGGAATTTGAACCACTGTCCTTCTGTATGCAAGGCAAATGCCCTACCTCCATGCTATCTCTCTAGCTCCTCTCACAACTTTCTTAATATCCACCTACTTGGGTATGTATGTTTTAAGTTCCTTTATTGTTTCCTCAGTTGCACTCTTCTTTCTGTCTGTCTATTTTCTTTTCAATACTCCTATATTCTTCCTTTATCTTTTAGTACTTATTTCAAAATATCACCCTACCTTTACTCACTCTGCAAATAAAAGACTCTATTTTTTTTTTTGGCATTCTTTTCTTTAAGAACTAATATAATAAAATTAAGGAAGAAAAGTTTTAAAGAACCAAAGCTCTACAGCAGTAGAGCATTTGCCTTGCACATAGCTGATTTGAACAGATGGTGGTTTGAATCCCGACAACCCATATGGTCCCCATGCCTGCCAGGAGCGACTTCTGAGTGCAGGGCCAGGAGTAACCCCTGAATGCCATTGGGTGTGACTCAAAAACAAAACAAAACAAAAAGAACCCAAGTTTTGAGTGATTGTTCTCATTAAAACATGAGAGGTTATAGGCCCAGAGAGAAAGGAGAGTAGGAGAGCAGATAAAGTTCTTTCTTAATATGTAGCAAATCTGGATTGGACCTCAGTACCAAATATAGCCCCAGAGCACCACTAGGTGTGGCCAAAAAAATAACCCCCAAATAAAAATAAAACATAAAATGAAAAACCCAAACTAACCAACCAACCAACAAACAGAAACCCAAAACTAAAACCTTGGATTGCAAAAGAATCCAAATCATTATTGTTTTGGTTCAACCACTCCCATGCAAGATGACCACTTTGAAGATTCTTGTTTTTATGTTTTCTTTTTTTTTCTTTCCTTATTTTGTCACACCCAGTGGCACTTGGATTACTTCTGTTTCTGCACTTAGAAATTACCCCTAGCAGGCTTGGGGAGCCATCTAGGATGCTGGGAATTGATCTCAGGTCATAAGCTTGCAAGGCAAGTGCCCTACCTGTTGAGATATTACTCCAGTCCCAAACTCTT